>NW_015555810.1:429724-434178 GCF_001515605.1 Sinocyclocheilus anshuiensis
AACAACACCATTAAACTTTGGGTAATCAAAAAATGGTTTTATTCATAACATCATATAGATCGATTTTTTTTTCTTCAGGAAACGGCCAGACTACAATAGCAACACAGTAGCGAACAATAAACGATATGGCAAGACAAAAATTAAATAATTAAACCAAAGTTTGACCAATTAGAGTAACGTGAAGCTAAAACATGTAAATATGATATCTGGATCACTGTCAGATACTGAGCCGATCCAGGACGCATAACTTACCATCAGACTCTCCATCACTCATGGCATTTAGTGTTTCTAATACCTACCTTCCATAAATCGCCTTTTTTTTGTCATTTTGACTTTATTTATGAAACTGATAACTGCTAAATCAGTGAGTGAAAGGCATTGCCTAAGTACAAAGTTAAAACATAAGCGACAAGAAAATGACAGCGTGAAAATACATGCATTATATAGCGGGTAAATTTGACCCGCTGGCGCTTATAGGTATAAATGCCCCGTTTTTTGATCTGGTTTTATCTAAACAGTTTTTAACAACATTGGATTGTAAATTACATAATTTTAGTAAAAGTCAATGACTGGGAGACTTGAATGTTTTATTTTAAATCTGTTATGTACATTTGAAAAACAGCCACGAGTAAAATTTCCCCCGTGGCGGTTCTAGTGTTAATCCTGCTTTTAAGAACATATTTAAAGGATTGACAATAAGCCACACAAGCCATGAGGAGTGACAGTAAGAACTGAGATTACCTCAGTTTTGAGCCTGAGGACACAACAGTCGGGCTCTGGAAGTAAAATCCTATTTGTTTTCTGCATAGGGAAATTAATTTTTAATTTTTAACTTTTCAGGACAGACATACCATGAGCTTTGAGGCTGTTTCTGTAGAAGGATCAGGAATGAGTGGCATTAACACAGACCACTAAGCAGAGCGTGGAGCGAGGGTCACGGGAACAACTGCATTACTGGACACCAGGAGCTAAATGAAAGCAAATGTGGCTCACCTCACAACATATAATCCATCAGTAAACATGGATTATGCTGCAATGAGGAGCGTTTCAACACCAGCACTGAAAGCAGTGGGCCATGCATTCACACACTACAAGTTTGGGTTTTCTGAAAGAAGTCTCTTTTGCTCACCAAGGCTGCATTTGTTTAATATAAAATATAATAAAAACTGCAATATTGTGAAATATTTTATCATTCAAAATAACCATTTCCTATGTGAATATATAGTAAAATGTAATTTATTTCTGTGATCAAAGCTGGATTTTCAGCATCATTACTCCGGTCTTCAGTGTCACATGATCTTCAGAAATCATTCTAATATGCTGATTTGCTGCTCAAGAAACATTTCTGATTATTATCAATGTTGAAAACAGTCGTGCTGCCCAATATTTTTGTGTATATTATACATTTTTTACATCCTTTGATGGCAGTCATTTCAAAAGAACCGCATTTAGTTAAAATTATTTTATTTTATATTTAATTATTTCTCTATTTTTTATTTTACACTTCATATTTTATATTTTTACTTTTAATTTGTGTCTTTTTTAGTTTTTTTCCTGTGTACTGGAAGCGTTACAAAGACAAATCCCCTGTATATGTGTGTAAGCATACTTGCCAATAAATTAAATTCGGATTCACTTACACGTCATGACTACAAAGAAGTTATACAGATATATTTCTATTCTTCTTTATTTTATTTTTCATATTTATCATTTAATTTTATTTCATATTTTATTTAATTATTTTATGTGTTCATTATTTATTTTTGTTACAGGTTTTTTTTTTTTTTTTTTTATTCTGTGTACTGGAAGCTTCACCGATACAAATCTCTTCTCTTGTGTTTGTATAAGTATACTTGGCAATGAATCTGATTCTGAAATAGAATCTTTTGTAACATCATATATGTCTTTACTGTCACTTTTGATCAATTTAATGCATCCTTGATGAAGAAAAGTATTAATTTCTTCTTCTTCATGACTTAAAAATTTGCATGTAATGCCTTCTTTCCTGCTTGTTTTATGATCACATCTTTTGTTATATTGACGTAATAAACTGAGACGATGCGCATCAAAGTTTTAGTGGAAAAAAAGCCTTTCAAACAGTCCTCATCTCTGCCGATCACCAGCGTTGACGGCACACCTGCTGAAAGCAGCTCCGGTTGTGCAGCATAAGAGTGATCGAAAATAACGGAGATGTGTGAAGTAAAGTGCAGAAAAGCAGTGTCTATTTCGTGCACAACTTGAACAAACTACAACAGCTAAAGCTGTCAGCTGTGTGAACATTAGCAATATCGTTAACAATTCTCGTTTATAATCGATACTAATATGGCTTCTTGTTATCAAGATCTTTGGTCTATATGCTGGGTTCTGTCAAATTTATAATGAAATTCAATCAATAAACAAACACATGACAGTATGACTGAAATATTAAGGTGTTTAAAAATAAATAAATAAACGTATTCTGTGGCACTTAATTCTTTATTTTTTTTCTTATAGGAGCCAATGGCTCCTTAAGTGATTTTTTTGTCTGAAGCCCTGGTATACTGTAGGAATTCTTTTTTGCATTGTGTCTAATCTCATATCCCACAAAATATTGTAAAACTACCCTCACTAGTAACATCAGGATGAGTGTTCGCAGGCGGTGAATGTGAATCAGAGGAACTATTAACCCCCCTCAAGTCTTTGTCATGAGGAAAAGCACAATGACGACGGGTCAGTAGCTCAGCCTGGCCTCTGAACACTACACAGACTATTCATCAACACACACAATCACAGCCGTGTGAGACAGAAGAGCTGAAACACACACACTCATGACGAGCACTTCTATGCATGGGAACTGAGCGATTCTTTTCTTAGCGATTCCATTAATGATTCTTTTATATACAAGACCAAGGTTTTCCAAACTGGGGTTTCCCTAAAAAATCAGCACAGTAAATTCTGCATAAGTCATTTCAACACACTGCTGAAGTGATATTCTCTCCGTTCCTGTTTCGCTAAACAACAGCGTAATGCTTTGCAGTTCAACCTCCAATGGCGGCGCTGAGCCAAGATACCCGTCTAATCCTGATCAGGCCATGACATCACCCCCGTTCCCTGCCAAACATGAGGTGGCCTTATTTGTTTAGCTTCTTTTTGTCCCCTTTTCTTTTATTCTTGGGTTTCAAAGGCGTTTCCAAGGTCATGGACACCGGCAGGGGAAATGAGACGTGCTCCACCGGTCAGAGATCTGGATGCCAATTGGCCAGCTGGGAATGAAAAGGCAGTGATTAGGAAGTGAAGCCAGACAGCTGACTATCGACAAAGTCTGGTGAAGTTTACAGCATATAACTCTCCTCTTTCGACCAATGGCCGAAAGCCGGTTTGCCATCGCACAGCGCTCCCCAACCCGTGTTGGAAGCATCTGTCGAGACCATCTTCCTTCTGCAGACCATTCCCATATTCTGCCCAAGAACCGCCTACTCAGAAAGGAAGAGACTGTCTGACCGACATTAAAAAATACATTTAGCTAGTTTACAGCATAATCATAATAGAAAGAATTTTTTTTTATTTACATTTTTTTCTAATTGAAATAAACACTTTATTTAAAATTGTATGTAATTAAAATTAATAGAAGTTTAATTAAAACAATCAAATTTTATTTTGTTTTATATATATTATATATATATTTTTAAGTTAATGCATTTCTAATATAAATTCTTTATTTTTAAATATATATCATTTTTATATTAACATCATATTTACAATGTAAATATTGACAATATTCAAATATATATATATTTTTTTCATTCTTTTAATATATGAATATACATATAATTCTATTAATATAATTATAAATTATTTATATTAAGGCTTTCAAGAGATTTTTTTATCGCGATTAATCGTCTGGTGAAGTTTACAGCATATAACTCTCCTCTTTCGACCAATGGCCGAAAGCCGGTTTGCCATCGCACAGCGCTCCCCAACCCGTGTTGGAAGCATCTGTCGAGACCATCTTCCTTCTGCAGACCATTCCCATATTCTGCCCAAGAACCGCCTACTCAGAAAGGAAGAGACTGTCTGACCGACATTAAAAAATACATTTAGCTAGTTTACAGCATAATCATAATAGAAAGAATTTTTTTTTATTTACATTTTTTCTAATTGAAATAAACACTTTATTTAAAATTGTATGTAATTAAAATTAATAGAAGTTTAATTAAAACAATCAAATTTTATTTTGTTTTATATATATTATATATATATTTTTAAGTTAATGCATTTCTAATATAAATTCTTTATTTTTAAATATATATCATTTTTATATTAACATCATATTTACAATGTAAATATTGACAATATTCAAATATATATATATTTTTTTCATTCTTTTAATATATGAATATACATATAATTCTATTAATATAATTATAAATTATTTATATTAAGGCTTTCAAGAGATTTTTTTATCGCGATTAATC
>NW_015555810.1:434586-439154 GCF_001515605.1 Sinocyclocheilus anshuiensis
TATATATATATATAAAACAGGAAGAGACTGTATGACTGACATCACAAAAATACTTACGTTTAGCTAATTTACTATCAAAAAAGCTGAACTGAACTGAAGAAAGCTTGACTGAATGATGTAAAGCATCACTCTGGCATCACTTCGGTTCTGTATAACAAACAAAATAACTTTGAAATGAGATCTGAGATCATTATGCGAAGGAAATTGAATGCTGTGGCATGTTAATGTGTTGTAGGGAATCCTGCCATTATATCTGTGCTGCTGCTGTTGATTTTGTCTCGGGGTGTGACGGCTACCTGCCAGTTTTCCTCCCCAGTGCTTTCATCTCTGACAGAAAAAAAGCAATAATTCATCTTACAGAATGTAATAAGATTAAAAAGGCTCATGACTTAAGGAATCAAATTTTCCTGCTGAAATGTAATGCTCTGAACTTCCAAAACTTCCAAAAACCTTCTGACGTGAGACCGGTGAAAACATCTGAACACAAAACCACAGGACTGCCAACATTTACACCTCATGAATCTGTCACAATCTGAGGCCATTTAAATAGAAGTCATACAGACACACCGTATTGACCCGAATATAAGACTATGTTTTTTTCTTGGAAATACATCTGAAAAAACGCGGTCGTCTTATATTCAAGATCTAGACTTTGACATGTCAATAATACACCTACAACAATAGGTGGCGCCAAATATGCATAAAACGAGTGTGCCATGAAACTTATCATCAGGGTCGTCTTATATTCGGGCCAATACGGTAGTATTACAAGAATTCCTGTTTAAATCTAATGATCAGAAATACAGTCTGAAAAGGTAATTAAAAAATAAACATTGTCTATAAAAACTGCTTAATTCTAATAAATCAGAAATAGAAAGGAAAATGGTCATAAAAATGGCTTAAGAAATAATACAAATAAATAAATAAAAAACTAACAGCCTGTTTAATCCTAATTATTAGAAATAGAAGTGAAAATGGTCATAAAAAACTTTGCAAATAAAAATGTAATGATCAAAAATAGAAATAAAAAAATATTTAAAACTACCAGCTGTTTAGTTCTAATAATCAGAAATAGAATGGAAAATGGCCATAAACGAATTAAATAAATTAAAAAAAAATCTAAAATGGAGTGTAATATTTAAATCAGACCTTATGGAAAAAATTAAGTATGATCAAGAATTAAAAAATGCCAGGTCAGATCTTGATTATGCTTTACGTAACACTACAATGCCGTACTGTTGTCATTATGAAAGAGATTCAAAACATAAAGAAGGTCTTTAAAAGTGCTATTTGGCTAATATTTGTACAGTTACGCACACATAAACATTCTTTTCCTGTTAGCACAGACAACAAATTGCAACAGGCGTATGAGCTAACGTTTGTCCTGTGTTGACAATGACTCTCATATATACAGGTATTTCTGTTTAAAATTAAACTTAAAATGTATTAAATAACCAAACAAATTATGAATGAAATATCTTTACAAATGAAAAATACTTAAAGAGTACATTCTCTTTTTATTTAGAACTTAATGGACTCAAACCAAAAGATCACAATAATGTGTAATGAATGATAAGTCTAAATGCATCAATGCATTCATGTTATGGAACACTTGAATTCAAAACAAAACACTCAAAGCGGTAAAACACTGAATGAATAAGCCGTATTTAAAGTCGTTGTAAAAACACGCGATATTCATACACCTCTATAATTCTATATTACTACACCATGTAACCTGCAACCTGCAATTACGCAATGCATCATCACATCTAAATCACTTGCATTCAATGAAGCTGTTGACACGGGAAGAGCTCATCTGACACACAGTGTGTAGACTAGAGTTTCTGCTAAGAGTCAGACTATAAAAAAAGGATTCTGTCATAGAAATGGTAAAGCAGACTCTCTACCATTGCAGACACTGGCCAGAGTGAGATTCAAGCAAACAAAGCTTAAAAATACCCAGAAATCGTTTGAAAAAGACCTGCTGAAGCAGCAGAAGCCTCTGAACACCTAAGAGGCAGCTAATAGCTGGGCGTTGCTGTAACCGCACATACACACACACACACACACAGCGTCTTTGAGGTCTGGGAGTTCAGGTGTGTCCTCACGTGTCCCAGCCCAACTCTCACATCACCAGACAAGCAGAATAACAGCTCCATGGGAATGGACACGAGTCAGCACTCACGATGGCTGTTTACAAGACCTTGGCAGGCAACAGGCAGCAGACTAGCTTTCAACCTCTCACCTTTCCCATTTATTCCTTCACTCTCTCCTCTTACACCCTCGGCCATTCACTGACATGTATTATTGCACACAATAATGGCATGCTGCAATCATATGAATATGAGTAAGTGTGTGTGTGTGTGTATGTGTGTGTGTGTGTGAAAGGCACATTCTTAAATTTCAGAAACACTCCTCTAACCCAATATAACTGATAAAAAGATTATCAGACAAGAGTGATAAGATTTTCTTCTGCTTTGGAAATGTCAAATATCATGTTAATGATATAACATAAATGCTACAGATGACAAGTAATATCTCTGAATCGACCAAAAGCACAAATACCACATGTATGAAGTAGGAATGCACCGAAATGAAAATGTTTGGCTGAAGCCGAAACAGAATAAAATGAAACACTGGACCGAAGGCCGAATACGGTTTTTCCCCATGTATTTTGCCAATTTTTTTCACTATTGCATAAATTAAATAGCCAAAATGTGCTTTTTACAGTTTTGTTTTGCTTTTCAAAAAAAAAAACAATTACAAAACAACAATTTAAAAATATTTAACACTGAATATTTTTTTACATTCTAGCAGATATTATACCAACAACGCACAATTTAACTTAAAATTAATAAGTTAGTAAAATAATATTTTTTGGCCATCAGAGCCCCTTCTTGAATCAGGCATGTATTTTTTACTGTACAAATAAAAGCAGCTTTGCTGAGCAGAAGAGACTTCTTTTAAAACATTAGAAAATATTACAGATCACAATTTGAACACTATGTGTGCTTGTCATAATAAATGTATTAACAGAGCTGTTGTAATTATTATTATCATTATTATTGTCTTACTTTTTATTTTATTTTACAGAACAACAGTAAAATTACAATACTAACATTTATGAATGTTTGCTTTTTCTCAACTTTTATTTGAGAAACGCGCAGGAAGACCTCAATGCTTCTTTTTGGTGACAACAGCAGATTTATAAATGAGTCTCATTACGAATACGTCGCACATATCGCATTGTCACATGCCTTGTAAAAAAATCATAAAAATGTGACTGAGCAACTGACGAGTAACACTGTCAGCGCAGCTTTACCTCGCGCTTTGGACTTTGAATCCTGGTTAACAAGCAGGTCACATATATATATCTATATCTATATATCTATATATCTATATCTATATCTAAAACCACTGTGAACAGACGAGATACAGGTACAGCCTGATGCTAAAGGCCACAGCTGGGTAACGGCAGCACGGGTGGAATTTTCCAAGATGTGTCCTCTTCATTATCCTTGGATCAGTGAGCTGTATAACACGGGATGCTCAGGTGTAAAGAAAAACCATTCGGGTCCAGAAATATCTTGGGTAAAATCAAGGCTACAGTCAAATACGCCTTCATGTCAACCAGCAAAATACACATAATTATACTGAAATGCTTTGCTTAACTTAATGGAATTATGCTAGTACTATATACCAAATGCATCACCCTGTACAAATACTGTTTATATTTGCTCTGCTGTGAAAGAAATTTTATACCACAATAACAGTATATTAACTTTTAGACACACAGACCACTGGGGGTATGAAATTGACAAAATTATTAATAAGTTTAAATTAAGTCTTAATATATTCTGTGATTTTGTCATTAACAATAATTAGACAATATGTTTCTGAATGCACTTTTGTACTGGTGGCTGCTCACCAAAACTTTTTATATTCTTCATATTTTCCTCCATTTACTCTAGGGCTGCCACTAACGACTATTTTTATTTTGATTAATCTATCGACTAATTTATCAATTAATCTAAACGATTAATTTCCCACAAAATAACAATTTTACTTAAGAATATTGTATTAAACTATATTTTATTAAACCAAATGAAATCCAAATTTCTATGAAATCCTTTTTTTTAAAGCAAAAGTAAAGTGCAACATAGAGTGCAAGAAGCAAGTGTCCATCTCATAGTCCAAATCACTGAAATCATAGTTCAGTATTATAGTGTAAGAATGACAACATATCCACGTGTTCTAGTCTACTAATAATAAAATTATAATCAAAAAACACTTTTTAAAGGAGTATTTACCAGAATTTATTTAGGAGAAAAATGTAAATGTAAAGTATTTCTGAAAAAAAAAAAAAAAAAACATTTAAACTTAAAAATTAAAAAATTAAAAAAAATTTTGATTAATAATATTTAATTTAACCATTAAAACAGAGTATAGAAAAATTAAAATGGAAAAAAACTGAATTTGGAAAGGATTTCATAGGGCCCTATAATTATAATACATTTTTTTGTGGTAATAAAAATAGATGTAAGTGAACAATAGCCTTTAAAATTACT
>NW_015555810.1:439395-446651 GCF_001515605.1 Sinocyclocheilus anshuiensis
AAACCGCGATGTATTCTCCTGTGTTTGCGTAGATTTATAAATGATTTACCTTACAAATCTGATGAAATTGAGCATGTTGCATTCCCAGATGAACGTTATAATAAACCCAAACTCACAACACCATGCAGAGATGGAGTTTGAGCCGCTCCACACGTGTAAATGATAACCGTTCCTGTGGAACTACTGGGAACGGAGCCGCTGTGTGACGCATGTACTTAACCTACACGCATGTAAATAATTAAAGCGCATATACTGTATTAGAACTGCATCGCATATAATTATTTAATTAAATTGTAGTGTTTGTGAATTCACAATTATGCTTAATTATGATTTTTAAATGGGTTTAATATATCATGCAGCCTTGGGAAACAGTCTAATAATGTGTTTTATGGATTCTCGTCCGTGAAATGCGCCACTTCCGGTATTTTGCCGGTTAGTCGACGCGAGCAAAATTAAGTCGAGGATTTAATCGAATAGTCGAATAAAATCAACGAATCGCAACAGCCCCAATTTACTCCAAGGGCATTTTTATCTTGGGCAATTTCTTTCTAAACATATCCGATGTATGCATCATGTTTAATGTCAAATTCATACATTTCATCAATATATGTTACCAATCAAATTAAATCATTATTAACAAAATCCATTTTTGCACTGCAGAAACAGCATCTCAAGCAACATTTAAATAGTATTTACACTGCAATTACAATTGCATAAATAATGCTATGCGATTACTTTTTAAAAAATAATAATATTTTGAATATTGAAATATGAATATTGAATATTGATAATCACTGATGATAATAATTATTTATATATATATATATACACACACACACAGAATTATTATCATCAGTGGTTATTCTCATCTGATTATCATTACAATGATTTTACAATTAAATTAAATAATTAAAAAAAAATTATATAAAAAAAATGTCAAACACTTTTCTATAATGAGAACAATTTCTTTATATATTACGATAAAGAAAAAAATGCATTAAGGTCAATAAAAATGCTGATTCATTTAGTGAAACGGTTCTGTTGGGGCTGTTTAAACCTTTCTCGTTGGCAAAATAGAGCAAAAACAGACATTACTGACAATTTTGTGTCTAAAATGTCACAATATTAACTTCCTGTTTATTAAACTGTTGTATAAAATCAATGTTACATTTGCAATCGTGTTGATATTTGTGAAAAACAGCATGCTTGTGACTTTGCTAAACTATATGATATAGAAATAAGACAAAAGTGCCATTTTTGCAGCATATATTGAATGTAACTGTACAAGGCTGCATCACGCAATAAAAGTGTTCAAGCCTCTCAAGACCTGTTTTAGTTTGTTTTTTTGCAAAGCGAGTGACATTCTCAATGTCAGCTTCCTCAGTGTTAAAATAACAATTACGATATTATCATAGACGACACATATCGCACACCCCAACCGACCACCCCTAATGCTTTCAACAAATGTTGCTGGGAAAACAAGATTTCGAATAGTTTGGTTTTCCCTGCCTGCTTAATATTTCGTTAAAAGGCAGGTCTGATCTCCCATAAAGAGGCCCAGAGATGATTAGAGCTCAGTCCGACCGGACCAGAGAGGTTCGGGCTTCAGGTTTCAGCTCTCACACGAAAAACAAAGATATGAGGCTCCTGAGTCAATGTGCTTGAAGAAAGCTGAAGGGAAATGAATATCCTGTCCAGAGGCTGACCTGGAATCTTAACTATTCTGAGAAATGTACTCGTGTTTAGATGGGAATTAGAAGATGTTAGATGAGAATGTGATGAGAGGAGAAGCAGTACATTTACAGGAACCACCATGTCAGCATATTATCGCTATTCTCCGTCCATCAAGAAAAATATTTCAATTTCAGCCACCGAAAATGAGTAATTAGACACTCTTTCAATGTTCATATTTCTACGTCAAATTGGAGTAGAAACATAATTAAAACTTATGTGCAATTTAAATGTTTATATACAACTCAGTTTTTATTTGAGCGCTGATCATTAAATACATTTGATTAATTCATCGATTATTAAATCAACTTGATTTTAGATTTTTGAAAAAACTACTAGCCTAACAAATATAAAGTTCAAACATTATTAAAGACAAGTGAACAGTCAGTAAAGAAGAACAAATGAACACACGACAAGCAATAGCACAAATAAATAAATAAATAGAACAAAGATCAGAGCGATTTATGTTTTTAGGTTTGTATGTGTTCTGGTGCAGAAATTGAATAATCAAATGGAAAATAACAGCATATTCTTGTGAGAAAAGAGTCAGAATTGGGAGATAAAAAGTCGCAATTACCTTTTTGATTTTTTATTCCATGGCGAGAGAGAAAAAAAAACAGAATTGTGGGATGTAAACTCAGAATTGCATGAAAGAAAGAAAGTCAGAATTCTGAGTTTATGTCTCACAATTCTGAGAAACAAAGTCTTAACTGTGAGATACAAACTCAGAATTGTGAGAAAATTGTCAGAATTGTGAGAATAAAGTCTTAATTGTGAGATATAAAGTTGCAAATACCTTTTATATTTTTTTATTCTATGGTGGAAATGACAACCATAATTAAGTCTCTTTTGTGTCTGAGGAATTTTGAGAGAAACATTGGAGTGAAAGTTAATACTCAAATGAAACATTTTTGAGAAGTCTCCTGGGCCATGAAAGATCTTCCTCTGGGCTCTCTGCCATCTTTCACTAATAAATACTACATATCCGGTCCATTTTACAGAACTTAAATTAGCACATTAACATACTGCCCCCTCACTGTCTTTGGCAAGATCAGAACAACCTGAGAAGATCAAAGAAAGCGATGCATTGCAGGCCCTCAGAATTCTGGCCACAAACCAACCAATCTGAGCACAGCCGACTGTGTCCAAGAACACAAAAGACAGACACACACACACACACACACACACAGCTGAAACAACAGTGATGGTGAAGCGTCCACTGACTGCATTCAGGTCACCGTCAGACAGACACGGCTAAACTAATTATATGTGTGTGTATATATTATAATATATGATATATGCATATATAATATATCCGATTCAGGATTTTTGAGGCCGATCACCGATCACAGAAAGCAGTATCTACCGATACCGATCTTTTTGTGATTTCAAATCCAAACATTGTCACAGAAAATGCTTTTTCAGCATTGCAGTTCTTTTTTTACACAGTACAGTAAGTAATACAATCTTTCACAGACATGTTTAAACACAATAAATATAAGCAACACATTATTCAAAGCGTCCACTGACTGCATTCAGGTCACCGTCAGACAGACACGGCTAAACACTGTCCTCTGCTCCTATTGTTAGAGCGTCCTGCTGTGGAAAACACACAAAGCTTTTTGATTTTATAACAACAGGAGACTTAAGCTAAAGATGCTACATTCAGAACAGCGTACTGACTAGGCATGTGCAAGACTACACATTTTCATAATCAATAACCACACATCAATAGGATTCAGCACATTAAAACACTCTCCAAGAAGTTTAATTAAATATTAAAATCACTGGTCAACCTAAAAATCACTAAATGACTAGTAAGCTGTTCTATCCTGGCCCATCAATAACACTAACATACTATTCTTACTAGTTCTGCAGTACATGTGATATCCATACAATATTCACACACATATATTAATCATATAATTACCACATTTTTTTATTTTATTGTTTTTTTATTAATATATTTTTTAATAATCACACATTTTTGGTTTATTTTTAATAGTTATAAAAATGCAAAATAAACCGACAGAAATAGACAGCTCTACTGCCTATTCTTTTGCATTTAAATCTTTATTACGAGCAATCTTGCGGTTCATAAAGAACTTTGTTTTCCTACCTGCCATCTATTATTGCCTTGTTTATCTAAAAGTGATCTTTTCCCTTTAAACCTAGCTAAAAAGCCATATGTGTTGGCTGTGAAACACAGTAGACTTTAATAATATGCATTTATGGTGTAATTACTACATTTTCGTGTCAATCCATGTTCATATTTACTGCAAAAAAATGCGCTGTTACTTTAATTCAGAGCTTGCAGCACAGCAACAGACTCGGTGCGGAAGCTATCTCTGCACTGCTGCAGACGCACCGTTCCTGAACGCACTGCTGGACATCAACCGTGTGTAGTGTGCATGCTTTATTCATCTGTTAACATGAGCGCGGAAAAAATACGCACCACGTATGCACTGCAAACGGAGTAATGTGACCCTGGTGTTATGTGTGTGCGCTGCGAGTGTGCATGAGCACACTGTCACCAGAAGAGCGCGCGAGCGCTGAATGGTTAAACACTGGCAAGAATTTAAAAGTAATGCAATTTATAAACTTTAGTGACGATGTGACACTGCCTCGATTGTGCAAGTGACAATTCCCGTGTCAACTGTACAGCGAGCAGCTCGCTTACAGTGCAGATGCGATGTGTGGTGATTTGAAGACAT
Organism: Sinocyclocheilus anshuiensis; assembly: GCF_001515605.1. Taxonomy (NCBI): domain Eukaryota; kingdom Metazoa; phylum Chordata; class Actinopteri; order Cypriniformes; family Cyprinidae; genus Sinocyclocheilus; species Sinocyclocheilus anshuiensis. The sequence continues at coordinate 443,841 of NW_015555810.1, forward strand.
TTGCGTATTTTGAGAGAAAGCGCACGCGCGGTGATTCACTCACGCTGTTTGTGAAATTACGTCTCACACAAGGTTTTCAAATTGCTGGACATCAACCGTGTGTAGTGTGCATGCTTTATTCATCTGTTAACATGAGCGCGGAAAAAATACGCACCACGTATGCACTGCAAACGGAGTAATGTGACCCTGGTGTTATGTGTGTGCGCTGCGAGTGTGCATGAGCACACTGTCACCAGAAGAGCGCGCGAGCGCTGAATGGTTAAACACTGGCAAGAATTTAAAAGTAATGCAATTTATAAACTTTAGTGATGATGTGACACTGCCTCGATTGTGCAGGTGACAATTCCTGTGTCAACTGTGCAACTATAGACAGACGCGATGTGGTGAATTGAAGACATTTGCGTATTTTGAGAGAGCGCACGTGGTGATACACTCACGCTGTTTGTGAAATTACGTCTCACACAAGGTTTTCAAATTACTTTATAAGTTATTTTATTAAGAAATATGGAGGCGAGTACCTCACCTTCAGCATTATAATTATTTCACCCGCGCCGGACAGAGACTGAGACGGTGACGCTACATGTCGTGCCAAACCTTCTCACGGCAGCATCATCAGCTTGAGATCGTTTTTTGTTTTTAGATCGGCCTTTTAGAGACCGCCGATCAATCATCCCAACGTGATTATCGGCCGATAATGATCGGTAGCCGATCAATTGGAGCACCCCAATATATATATCTATATATACATTTACAAAAGAATCACAATGGTTTTCTGCTACTTGATTGTAGTTAATAAAAATGCAACTATTGTGATCATTTTTTATTAACAATAGTTGTTTGTTTTGCTTTTATAGTTACTAAAATGCAATTTTTTTTATTACAGCATTACTTCTAAATGTGACCACAATATAGCAAACTACAGTTTAAAATGTTTATGCTTGGATAATGCATACTGTTTCACAGGTAATTTTCAGAAACAGCAATCACTGTAAAGTATAAACTGTATCCATACAGAACACAGACAGAGATTAAAATACAGAAGCACTTCAATAGGACACTTGATTAAAATCTGCTGATAACATCCATCCACATTTGTGCTATTCTATTCTATTCTTCATCTGATTACCAGAAAAATTAAGAACATTTTATAGGGCCCTATTATTGTTTAAAAAAGGACCCTATACAAAAAAAAGAATAGGTTTAAAATACAGGCATGTGGTTCTTAATTTCTTTTTATTAATTCACCATTTGTAAACTGATGTTTACTGTTCATTTTTTAGAAATATCAATAGCATTTGTATTAAAACTATATTCCCTGAATGTAATTAAAAAAATCGAGAATCAAATCAAATCGAGAGCTTGCGTATCGAAATCAAATCGAATCGGGACATCTGAATCGATACCCAGCCCTAGATATATTACTTCTACTTAAATATTACTATTTATATTCATAAATATTTAATCACATTTTTTTAAATGTATTAAATAACTTTTTAGTTTTTCAACTGATTTATGTATTTATTTTTTTTAAATAGAGGGAAAAAATGCCCTTTTTTATTTTTGTTTCATTCATATTATTCAAAACGAGCATTATCCAAAAACAAGCATTACCATATAATTATTTAATTCTTGAATTTCCAGAAAAAATAATAATAATAAAAAAGAACTACATCTTGGTATATGCTACTACTGTGATCTAAAATTACAAAAATGATTTCAGTTATACCACTCACTCTAGTTCTTTTACCAAATCTATTACCAACAGAGCATCCACTACAAGCCACCCTGAAGGATTTTCCTTTCACAGAAACATCTGGAGAAAAAGTCCTATCTGGAGTTAATATCTGCATTAATGAGCCACTAACAGTATCAGCATTGTGCAGCCATAACAATACCACACAAAGACATGATGTGTGCGAAATAGAATGATAAATGAACGCTGATGTTGTTTAGGTCAGAGATGGGATGCTCAAACTTCAATTCAATGCAAGCTCAAATTCAATGCAAGCTCAAAAACACGCTGGATTTGGACATTAGAGCTTCTAGATGCATCACACCAAAAAACACACAACATACAAACAAAATGAGTAATAACGCACAGTGAAATAAACAATAATAGGATGATACAGACGGACTTGTATCATCATAAAGGGGTTTATTTTGCAATATTGGAACACTCTATTTTCCAATTTGGAACACTCTACATAAGCAGAAACTGCTGGGTTAATATCATTAAGTAAATCTAAAACTATTACAACTTTTTTTATTGAAATAAAGCACAAATAAAATAAAACATAAAAATGTGCTTAAACTTAAACTAAACAAATATTAGAGATGTGGCAACTAACTCAAATAAATTGAATAAATAATAAATCAAATCAAAAACAAAGATTTTTTAAAATGTTAAATTGATAAAAATTGCAGTTGTTTTGGTTTCCACTTACTGTTGCATGGCTGATTGTTTGCCAACATTGTTTTGTAAGTTTAAAAGGTGATAAAATAACACATTTTATATAAAAAAATTGTTAACGTTTTATAAATCCATCTGATTATCTGATGACAATTAATGATTTTTTATTAAATAATAAATTAATTAAAAAAATATATATTTTAAAGTAGGTCTGTACAATTATTCAGATTCAAACTGCAATCTTCACTACAAACCTCCACAAAAAACTTTTAAGAAATTATGACAGAAAAATAGTAAAATGGAACGCAGAAAGTACGGATGTTGCTAAGCTAAGAATCTGAATTAAGTCAAATTAAAACTATTAAAAAAAAAATTTGTTGATTGATATAAAGTAGAATTAA
>NW_015555810.1:446782-461040 GCF_001515605.1 Sinocyclocheilus anshuiensis
TTGACACTCCTAATTGAGATTGTAGATAGAGTGTCAATGGTCCATTTGAGAGAGGTAAAAACCTATATAAATACTGTTCAGTTTATGTATTACGGGTAATACTGTAACGTCACGAGCCGCAGGGTTTAATTTGGTTTTGTTTGTGTATGTTTTTTTGACTCTCAAAGCCGTGATTCCCATCCACTGACATTATAAGACTGACAGACTGCAACGGTTTGAGTTAAAAATCTTCATTTGTGTTCTACTGAAGAAACAAAGTCACCTACATCTTGGATGCCCTGGGGGTAAGCAGATAAACATCCAATTTTCATTTTTGGGTGAACTATCCCTTTAAACTAAATGAATATTAGAAATGTGACAACTAACTGAAATAAGCTACAAAGCACTAAAATGAAAACTACAATTTTGCAATAATGATCCGCTAACTGCACATTCTCATGCTTATCACATGGCTACATGAATAAATGGACACAAAATATTTATTTGAGTTTTTTAACTTGAAGTGAAAAGAAAAAGTGATATGAGAGACACCAGCATAGTTATGTAGGAAATTGCTTGCTAGTAAATTAAAAAGTTAAGTCATATGACAAAACCTTTCTATATGACATCCAGGATTGTCTGCAATTTGAAAAACAATAAATAATAATAAACAATATATATATAGTTTTTTCAAATGATTACTAGCAGAGTAGGAAATAGCTTGTTCGTTAATAAAGTTTAGTAGAATTATATACAAGTATGTGACCACAAAATGTCAAGATCAACTAATCAGAATCAAGTTGTCCAGAAAGATATCTAATATTATTCAATCACTTGTGATTTCTCCTTGCACATAGATCAGTAATTCTTCAAACCATCACTTAAATATCAGACTCTACCAATGGGACCAGAACGATGTCTGACTCTGGCTGAATTTCCATTTTAAACTCAAATGAATGCAGTCAAATCAGAAATATAAGTCACCATACGCTTGTTAAAGCGCGCTGAAAGCCCTTCCAATAATTTATGAGGTCAAAGGGCAGCGGTTCGGTTGTGGTGCTGCAAAATGTCTCGGGCGAAACTGACCTGCTAATAATTAACTTAAATGTCTACATCATGTTCAGATGTGAACCTGGAGATTATGAGGCATCGCAGGTGAACAGAACTCTGCAGCAACTGAAGCACATCTGTAACGCTGCAAGTCCAAGATCAAGATTAAGAGAGAACATTTTGATGCAAAAGAATATCTCACTTCAAATATCAGCTAAATACTGATAATTGCAGAATTCAGTCACAAAAATAGAATTTACTGTATAAGCCAGAATGTCATCGAAAAAATTTTGAATTAATAAATCAAAAGTAGCACTATACAATTATTCAAATTGCAATAACAATCCAAAAAAAAAATATTATGACAGAAATATATTATTGTATAGCAAAATGTACTTCTCAAAGTAATAATAATACACCATTAAAATATAATTTTTTTAAAGGAATATCACACAACCAGTGTGATTTTTTTCATTCATGTTTAATTTATAAAGTAAACCTCTATTGTGGAGCACTTTATTAAAAAAATTAAATACAAAAATGGAATATGTTGTAAAGGAATTGTTTTATTCTCATTTTTTAAAAAATGGTTAACATTTTATAAATGCATCTGATTATCTCTATTTTTGATGATACATTTTTATTAAATAATAAATTAATTAATATATCACAAGTAGGGCTGTACAATTATTCAAATTAAAATTGAGATCTTCACTACAAACCACCACAAAAAACGATTAATTCAGAACTTTATTAAAATATAAAAAATAAAATAAAAATCCAATGTTGTGTTGAAAAGGAATTGCAATATTTTTATTTGATTACATTTAAAAAAATGTTAAATTGTTCATGTTTTATAAATTAATTTGATTATCTGGATTTCTTTATGAAATTTTTAATAAATAAAAAAAACATGTAATTTATGTAAAAATAAAACTATTAATAGTGTTGCTTGGATGCTTACCTCAGAAAACACCACAAATTAATCCTTGGGTCTGATTTAACAAGAACATGGTAATCCATTCAGTAGCTCACAATGATTAAGAGCAGTGATGGCGGCTGGAAATGTGCCCTTTACAAGCCAGAGAGCTGATCAAAGACTCCCAACACCTTTAAAACTCAAACCCACTACCGGGATACTTGAAAAACAGGATGAAAAAGACAAAACCACAGACATGTGTCAGATGTGTGTGGAAAGCCCTCAGATGTGGTGTGGATCAAAATGGAAAAGGATTTTAAAAAGGCAACCTCATGCAAGCACAAAGAAAAATGCATGATCTTGTTCATGCCAGCTACACTGGGAAAAAATTAAACACACACACACACAGAGAGAGAGAGAGAGAGAGAGAGAGAGAGAGAGAGAGAGAGAGAGAGAGAGAGAGAGAGCGCTACTGAGCTTTTAAGTGACCGATTTGGAACACTCTACATAAGCAGAAACTTCTGACGTTGCTAAGCTAACAATCAGGGTTAATATCATTAAGTAAATCTAAAACTATTACAACTTTTTTTTATTGAAATAAAGCACAAATAAAATTAAACATAAAAACATTGCTTAAACTTAAACTAAACAAATATTAGAGATGTGGCAACTAACTCAAATAAATTGAATAAATAATAAATAAAATTAAAAACAAAGATTTTGAAAAATTGTAAATTTATATATTTTTTTCTATTTTTTGTTTTGGTTTCCACTTACTGTTGCATGGCTGATTGTTTGCCAACGTTGTTTTGTAAGTTTAAAAGGTGCTAAAATAACAACAAATTTGATATTAAAAAATTGTTAATGTTTTATAAATCCATCTGATTATCTGATGACAATTAATGATTTTTTATTAAATAATAAATGAATAAAAAAAAAATCTAAAGTAGGGCTGTACAATTATTCAGATTCAAACTGCAATCTTCACTACAAACTGTCACAAAAAATTTTTAAGAAGTTATGACAGAAAAATATTACTGTTGTATAGTAAAATGGAACGCTTTATGTAAGCAGAAAGTACTGATGTTGCTAAGCTAAGAATCTGAATTAAGTCAAATTAAAACATTTTTAATTGAAATAAAGTAGAATTTAAATAAAATATAAAAAAATTGCTTAACTTAAACTAAATGAATATTACAAATGTGACAACTAACTGAAATAAGCTACAAAGCACTCAAATGAAAACTAAAACTGAAATAAAAATTAATTACCCAAATAGTATATTTAAAATAAAAACTAATAATTGTTTTTTTTTTTAATCAAATAACAGAATTTGTTTAAAATATACTACTGTTCAATTAAAATTAAAACTGACAATACAAAAATAAAGGCTATTTCAAAACATTAATAAAAATACATAATAGTGTATAAATAATACTAAAATAACACTTAACGATGTAATAATACGCATAAACATATATAGCACTCACAAATATTGAATCTATTTTGACTGAACTACCGCTCAATACTTTTTTGTCTTGTATGAATTAGATTGATATTTGGGTGACGTATATGATGCAGAGAGCTTGTTCTAGTGCATTATGGGATTGCCTACTTTCCCGAAAGATGTGATGCAAAATAAAGCTGCATGCAGTTTGGGAGTGTGCCTATGATTCCTTAAAAGGCTGCCTATGTAGGCAGCTCATTGGGTTTTTGGAGCAGGCACAGAGGGAGAAAATAAAAGACTGAAGGGCTGAATCTGAGATTGGAGATCGCGTGGGATAATGGCTGTGGTCTTTGGCATCAGGGAAAAGTTTCCATGATCCCTTTCAAACTCCCTGGAGAGCTGCTGCAGGCCAAACCGCCAACATTTGCTCTTCTACCGTGAAGTTAAAAAATGACCAGGGCTTTCTCCTTCACCCATTACCGTTACAAATCACCATGGGCCCGTAACATTTAAAGATGAGGTAGACAATACTAAGTCAATATTCCAGAGACGCTGTCTGTTAAACCTATGGGTCCCATTAGTCAAGAGCTCCGCTTGAGATCTGTTCCAAAACCTAGTGAGCTGCCTAACTAGACAGTGTTTTTAGGCACACTAGAAATTTTCCCACCGGTTAATCGACGCGTGACAACACCGTTAATACCGGTATCAAAGTTGGGGTTGTGGGGGGGGGGGTGTTAGTTCGTTTGAGTTTCCCTCTTTTCTTCGCTTTCAAATGGCTTGTAAAAGTGCCGAGCACATTTTAGATTCACTTTCAAATTAGCGGCAATTGAATTGCCGCAATTCGGCGTTAAGCAATTGTTCGTTTTCCCTCTTTTCCTCGGATTTCTTGGCTTTCAAATAGCTTGAATAAGCACGGTGCGTGTTTTACTTTCACTTTCAAATTAGCAGCAATTCGGCATTGATTCAATTCAAGCAACAACGTCAAACTCATAGAACTTTTATTAACAAAACGAATAAAAATACACCATATATGCCTAATAAAATAACAAATTACTTAGGCTACACAAAAACTAGGCTAAATTATTTTTGTTACTATAAAAAAATCTAAATGACGGTGGGGGGCGGTGCCGCTGTAGGCAAATGACGTAACCGGTGTTGCGGCTTAACACCGGTATAACCGAAAACACCATCTATCGCAGCAAGCCTAGCACATTCCACACAAAAGCTGTTCCAAAAGGTAGGCTGCATTTTAAGATTCAAAAGAGATGGTCAAATTGCAAGTTAGTATAAATGTAGTTCAAAGAGTTGAGCATGACGCTTGCAACATCAAGGTCACGGGTTCGATTCCCAAGAAAATGCATGAACTGATAAAATGTATACTTCTATGCAATGTAAGTCGCTTTGAATAAAAGTGTCTGCCGAATGCATACTGTAAATGTAATGTTGCATGTATCACTCATAGAGGAGGCAATCCCAGAATGCATTGTGATGAGTACAGTGTACATACTTTTATTATATATTCACAATACTGAAAAGTATCAATAAAAATTGTCCTAATGAAATATGGTCTAACTGGATCACGTCCCTATCTTAGAAACATTTCAACACTTCTATCTGGTATAGAGGCACAATATCCAGCAGAAGGTTTCATGAATTCTTCATACAGCTCACGTTCCTCTGAGTTTCTCCTGTACGTCTGAAGCGATTTAAACTTCCTCACAAGGAAGGCTGGCTTATTAGGTTCTCTTCAAATCTCTGTGAGTGTGATTTGTTTTTTGCTTTATCAGAGTGAGTTTAAAACAATGATAAAGCCTAAGAAAAGTGGGTGAATACAGATCTGACGTCAGGGCCATATTACATTATATATTATATAACATACTACTACAACTACTAATACCACTAAAAAAATTATAATAATTGTACATATATTATATAAAATGGAAATGCTTACATATATATATATATATACTGTATATGCATATGAACAGATAGGCTTGAGGTCTTTTCCCAAACCTTTTTACTTTTTCTAATTTTACTAATAAAAAAAATAATATCATAAATAATATAATTAATTCAAACCGATAGGGTGTTTGAGGTGCTCTAGTGCTGTGAATGCTAGCTTCCACCATTCAGCAGTTTTTCTGAACTCCAGAATGCACTCTTTGTGTATGTCCCCAGTTTGCATCTCTGCTTGCTTATTGACTGGCACAAGAGACGGATCCGTCAACCGGTCTGATCCTTTCTTACACTGGCCGCGGGCCATCCTCATTGTCAAGCCCCGCTCTACAGTGTGAGAACATCAGTAATTCAAGACTGAATCTGAGCTCTAAAGCCTTTCAGAACAGCAATGTGATATTCAGTAAAGTGAAAAAACAGCCTCCACTCCTCGAATTCAGACAACATGTGCTGCTATTCATCTGGAGTTTGCAGCACACATGTCCCAGCCGGCCTGGACGTAAATATGGCACTAATTCCCCACCGGGACATCATCAAATGACAAGACAGCAAAGTGATTCCAGCATCAGCCACATCAAGAGCTGACAAAACATGTCATTCCTCATTCAAGGCAACAGCAGAGATGCTGAACGGCCGGAACCATCCCAGTGGGATCGAGAGAGAGGAAACGGATAGACACAAAGGACAGACAGACCTGTGACTTCATGAAGCATTTCCGACTGGGAGACGGGGTGGGATTTCTGTCCTAATAATCAGTGCAACCTAAAAAGCTGACAACTAATATAGCAACAAAGGAAAAGGAACCAGAGGACTAGTTCTAGACTAAATCATTGCACTAAAAGCAAAATGAAAAGTATAAAATATAAGTTTACAAATGTAGGGTGGAAAATGCAGACAGAATCGCAAAATCCAGTCATAAAAATGGAATTGAATGCATAAAGTGCAATGTCACGGAATTTAGGATGAATAAATCAAAAGTGGTGCTGAACAATTAATCAAATTGCGATATGGACTAGTGTGTGTGAATTTTAAAGCGTAAAAAGACTATATAATATGAAGTCTGCATTTTCGTCAAGTTTCATAGGGCCCTAAAAATGCCATTTTTGATTTAATTAACTTTTAATTAACTGTTGTTAAATTGTGTAAGTTTCATGATTTCAATTATTTAGCCATACCTTTTGATTTCATTTAAAAATTTAAACTGAATCCACAAAAACTAAAAATGAAAAAAAAAAGGAATCCAGAAAAAATAAATAAAAAAAAAAGAATTTGAATGAATTAATTCATAGGGCATTAAATATGTAATTTATGCTAAACTTTGAATAAATTGTTGTTACGTTGTGTGAGTTTTATGATTTCAGTTAATTAGACATAACTTTTGATTTCATTTAACCACTAAAACTGAATACAGAAGAATTTAAAATGTAAAAAAAAAAATAGAATCCAGAAAATTTTAATAAAAAATGTAAAAAATAAAAAAAAAAACGGAATTTGGAAAAAAATAAAACAGAATAGGGCCCTACAAATGTCAACAGGTGCATTTTCAATGAAACCTTACTCCACTTTTGGCGCAAATTCATCTGTTATTTAGTAGAATCTAGTCAAATTAGACAAACACCAACATGGACAGGTTGCGTGACACTGTCATCTTCCAAAACATGAACTACAAAAGATTAAAGAAAACATGGTTTTGCTTCAGTGCCCAGAATTGACATTGGACTTTTAATATATTATATAATATAATATATTTAATATATTTTTACATTTAATTTACATTGTTTACATATATACAATATGCTCTTTTGGCAACACCAAAACAGCATATTGAATAAAAGCAAACTAACATGTGCTTAAACCTGAATATTACCATGAACTGTGCAGATCCAACTATGAGGATGAGGATGTTGCACAACCTGTCCAGGATGAGATCTGTATAATTTGACAAGCCTCTAGAAGTTACCGATGAAATTGCGCATGGATGCATGACCTTTGACATCAACAACAAAAGATATGTAAAGTGATTTCACTGATATATAGAGTAGGGATGGGCATTTTTGGCTGCAATTTTTCATTTCGATCATCGATAGGTTTCAAAAACGAGTAATCGAGTACTCGGGGGGGCGGGGCATGTTCATCATGGAGATAATGAAAATATCTGAAGACTGTTATGAAAATGAATGTTAAAAATAAAAATATGACATGAAAACCTGTCTATGAAATCATGAACACGTGATTAGAACACTGTTAGATTATGATGCAGCAATGTTATTAATAATGAAGCATCTAAAAAGGAATAGCTGCCTGAGGTGAAGAGTGACTTTATGCCAATAAACTGAAGCTCATTCTATGACATATCCTATGATATTAATCAGATAACTTAGATACATAACATAGATGTAACATTACAACTAACTTGTATCTGCACAAAAGGATGCAAATGCCTGTGAACTTTAAGTTAAGAGAGAGAGAGAAAAAGGGAGAGAGCTCCCGCCGTGATGCGCTTTCATGACAGCGCCGCGTAAACATAAAACTCTGTCTGCATTTGTGATCGGAGAAATGACAAACAACAAGTGCTACTCTTTGGATTTGAGACTTTAGTCTTTGCAACTTTACAGATCTTCTTTATGCACCAAAAGCTTGTAATACTCCAAAGAGAAAGGAAAAATTGAAATCGCATTATATGACCCCTTTAAACTATAAAAGCAGCCCTGGACAGCAACAGATAAAAAAACAGAAGTAATGACCTCACATCAACATGTTTTATCATTTTACAGGTGTCAATTATCTAAAGCTAGAGAATGATCTCAGAGAATGACACTTGTCTGAACTCTGGGGCTCTGTTCTAGTGAGCTAAGATGCTGTCTAGATAGTCAGCTGCCTTCTAAAGCAACTTCATAAATGAAACGGTACCTAAAATAACTGATCTGTGTTATAGAAAAAGCACTCCTCACATGAAGCAAACAGGTGACTTGACTCACAATCAATTTCAACTGAGTTTGATGTTCACATGTTTTTAAGATTACGGTGAAATACTCGAATAAGCATAAAAAATACATAAAATTCTCAAGCCTCATATACCATTTTACGTTTTTCTACTTTTCAAGTGTTGTTAATGTATGTTTTATTTAAATCTGAATATCTATCATCAAAATATTATTTTTTAACATTTTAAAACTACAATAGTCTAAATAAATAAAACACTGAAATGAACAAAAACCTTGAACATAAACATTTCAAACTTTGTTGTATGAAAATTATGAAACAACTCATTCCGAAAGTTTAGTAGTTTTTAAATAAGATATAAGTTATATTTCTCATCTGCAATTTTAGATCTGCAAAAGAGACATGCAATGTTCCCTATTGATTTGTCCACCATCATAATTATGCTCCCTAACTTTTGAAAGAGCCTTAATGTTCCCTAATGCCTTAAAATGCTGCCTACACAGGCAGCTCACTAGGTTTCGAGCAGAGCCGCTGTGTTTGGGTCTTCTATCCTAATTCTTGCTCAATCACCAAAAATATTTCCATAGCAACATCCCATGATCCCAGGGAATTCAAGGGTACACATACACACTCATCTCCTCCTAATTCTCCCGGAGCGTTCAGCGCTCTTGCACACCTGTTTCCACAACAGTGCCATAAACCAGAAACCACATCATAAATCGCAGTAAATAAATCCGACACTTTGATCAGGTACATGCTGACATTTCTCTGATGCATATCAGCCACATGACATCATCAGCAAACCTCAGGCTTCCCCAAGTGATCTTGTTCATGCAATATTACAAGTCTAATATCTTCTGATGGGCTTTATGTGGTGTGAATCAACAAATTAGCTGCAAAACGACTCCTTTAAAAGCAGGACATCAAAGAAGAGGTATCCACTGTGACGTCATCTTTAAAGAAATGGTATTTCCAAAGCAGAAAAGCTACTAAATTTAGGTGAAGTGTCACGATTTCCAGACCCATAAATCACAAGTGTAAAATTCTCTGATTTGTTCATGACCGAAGCGGATACAGAATCAGTTTCATGTGTTCATACCTGCATCCTTCTTGTTTTTCCCGCCATCTCTGCTCTTCTTCAGCACGGCCTTGAACATGGCGTGTCTCCAGGAATCCCTTCACGACTACGCTGTGGAAACACGAGAGATTTTTCACATGAAGCAGCAGGTTCGTACGCAGTTGGTTTGGTAAAATCAGAAGTTCTTGCAGTCTAGAGTTACACTCCACCCGAGAGAAAATTCTCCACAGAGACCTTTGAAATGCATACTGTATGTCAGGGCTTCTTTGACTATTTGACTACATGCTCTTTAAATCCCAGAAGGTGACTTTTATTAAAACTATCAGATTCACACTTTCTTTAATGGAGGTCACATTGCTTGTATCATCGCAAAATGTAAACTATATCATTTCCCAGCTCTGATCTGTTAAGTGCAGCTATAAGGCATGAAGATATTATAAACATTAACATCATAATCTTCTATAAAGCTGCTTTGAAACATTTGACAACTTTAAACTTACACTGCAATTTTCACTCAGAAATTGCTAGTGCTATTTTACAAAGAAACAGCAAGCAATACATTGAATTAAATGTGAAATATTGAAGTAGAAAAACTGATATAGTATTTTCTTCTCAAAGTACTCCAATAATCTGTTTTATTCACAACTTTGAAAAATCTTTTTTTTTTACAGTGTAAAAACTTCTTAGCATGCATTCATTGTTTACTTTTGCTACTTGCCAAATGTCTTTAATGTATTTTTTACAAAAACTTTTAATCTTAAAATCTGAATATTTATGATAAAATAAAGACTAATAATCTAAACAAAAAACTAAAATAAACAAACCTTAAATATAAACAATTTCAATATTTTTGTGTGAAAATGTTGGGGGGGGGAATTTACAAATTTTACACAAATTATTAAAGTCCTTCAGTTGTGGCATCGTTTCCAAGATGACCAACAATTCTGTCACTAAAAATGAATGTACTGGTTATGAAGGGAATATTTTGATTGTACATCATTTCCAATTAAAATTAATTAAGGTGAATGGCTTGTTGCATCCTCATTTGCAAATCACTTTGGATAACAGTATCAGCTGAATGAATAAATGCAAATGTAACGCAAGTAATTTTACCAAATGTCATTCCCACAACAGAATGTTATCAGACACAGTTGATATTTGAAGATGTGATAGAATCTGGTTTATAACCAAAAACAACAAAACCAACAGAATTATTGTGTGATGCATGTTCAGTATGTCTACATTATTAACAGACAAATCAAATAAACGAGTGTGTGTGAAGAGTGCGTTTCAAGAGAGTCCACAGGGCCAAAAGTGCTCATTGCTGAAGAAATGTATTTCAAAAATAATGTATAAAAAAGAACCTAATCTAAATAACTTCTTGTATATTTTATTTCTCCATTTGGCCAAATTCTGGGATTTTTCCCACAGTCCACCCACTCTAATGTGTGATCACTGGTGGGCCGGCATGGAAAGAATTCTTCAATATTTGCACAGAGCGGCTCTGCTCCGCTATCTTGTTATTCCGGAAAACAAGCTGTTGGATTCCCAGCATTCCACATTTAATTGATGCTAAACGGATTAATTTGGGATTCGCGTGCCACTTGTCATGATAGCGCTGAGGTTCCTTCACCTCTCACATGTTATTTCAAAATTAGCAACACAGGTCAAACACATTACAATACGTCTATTTATCTGGTTAGAGTGTTTCTGCACTGTAAACTTCACTCAGGGTGCTATGGAAACCCGTTTCTGCCAAAGAATTTAAAAAATATATAAAAGGTAATTATGACTCACAATTACAATGATGAATCATGATGATTTTTTTCCTCATAGTTTACATCTTGCAATTCTGACTTTTTTTTTCAGAATTGTGCGTCATAAGCTTGCAATTGCAAGTTTACATCTCGCTATTTTGACCTTTTTTTTATCAGCAGATGAGTTTATATCTCACAATTCTAATTTTTTTCTCAGAATTCTAAACTTCCATATTGCAATGTTGACTTTTTTTCTCGGAGTGTAAAATTCTGTTTTTATTTTTCCACAAAATAAAAATTAAGTAATTGCAACCTTTTTTCTCACAATTCTGCCTTTTTCTTGTATCATATTTCTAAGTTTATATCTTGCAATTCTGACTTTTTTCCTCAAATTCTGACTTTTTTCTTAGAATTCTGAGTTTACGCCGCAATTATCAATTATCTCACAATTCTCACTTTCTTCCTCACAAATCTGTTTATATCCTACAGTTCAGAGTTTATATCTCACAATTATAGCTTTTTTTTCTTGCAACACTGAGAAAAAAAGTCAGAATTGCAACAAAAATGTCAGAATTGTGAGAAAAAGATAAAAAGTAGCTATTTTTTTTTAAATCTTGTGGCAGAAACAAGCTTCCATTTGGTACATCCTGCAGCTAGTTTGTGTAAACAGGCAGATGACTAAATAAAAACACACCAGGTTTGTGCAACATTATTATTACCACAATAGTATTTCCTTTCAATAGAAAAATGAATGCTTCACACATTATTTGATCTCATACTTTGTTCCATTTGATTTGTTTTTGTACTACAAATGTGTTACGTTATGTGTTTTTGTTGTATTTTGTAATTGTTTTTATGTTCTTCCTATTCTCTTTGTGTGTCTTTTGAGTTGCTAGATCGTCGCTGATTTGCCAATTGTGGCACCGCCTGTCAGCGGTTCTTGGACGCTCAGCTAGCGGTATTTGTATTTTATCTTTGTATGTTTATTTTATTTATTTATTTTGTGAGGTTAATTCTATTAATTTATGTTATTTTGTTAATTTTGTTTGTATGTTAATTTAGGTCCCTCCCGAGGAGGTGAGCGGGCGGTCCGATCCGCATCGATCGCAGCTCTTGGATGAAGAAGACCTGCTGCGGCCTCATCCATAGTGAGAAGTCAAAAGTTGAGGAGAGAGACCCTCGACATTTTACAATGCATTAACTAATGCATTAACTAACTTAGTATAGAAATGTTAATGTAAAAACGTGTTGCAATAAGTACAAAATACCTTTAACTAAGACTAATTAAGGCTATTAAAATCTATATCAGGCACATGATCAGCCAAAGACAAAAATGAAGGAAAAAAGGATTAAACTAATTAAAGTGATAAAGAAATAGGCTATACCACCAAAATAATACCAATTATTTTACCATAAAATGTCAAATAAAAAATAAAATAAATAATAATAATATTTATTATTAGACATATTTTACTATAAAAAATTAAAATCAACCATAAAAATATTAATAAGATTATTAGTAATATTATTATTTTACAGAACAACAGTAAAATTACAATAGTAACATTTATGTTTTTATTTATATTTTCACAGATTTATGCAATTCACATACTTTTCAGATCGTAAAATATGGGAAAAAAATCACATCCCTGCCATATAGACTGCTTTAAGTATTACATTAAAGAAAATGAAAAATAAAGTGAACAACTGAGTGTTTGTGTGGATTAGATGTTCATAATAATTTATCAAAACACACTCAAGACAAACTCTGATCTGTGATCTGTCTCCGTTTGAGTTTTTCCATCCTGGCATTTGCTCCTGTTACAGGATAGTGAAGTGAGCCTCCTAAAAGACTCAAATGTGCAGCACATGCAAGCAATTACAGCAGCAAGTCTCATTCCAGATGAGATCTCTCACTCCATCCATCTCTGAAGCAGGAGCTCTGAAATGGATGAGATGAGAGAACAGGAATTCTGCCACCTTCACAATCCATATAAGTAGAGCTGGGTGACATATGACAAAAAAATACTTTGAGTTATTTTTCAGCCTTTTGACAATCTTTGATATTTATGCATCCTACTCAGAAAAGGCTTGAAAGAGGGAGAATTCTTTAAAAAAAATCTGGAATCTTTCCACAAAAAAAAACAAAACAGTAGATTCAAAACATTGTATAGTAAAACACAGGAAAAATGGCAAAATAATCAAGCCATGCTTTTCCACAGTGTTCTTTATCAAAAGGAATATTAATATTTCATTATTTTCAATAACATGCACCAATATAGCAATACAAACAGCCATATTTGCACATATTTTTTTTACATTTTATTATATAAAAAATGCCACAAAGAGATTTTGGTAAACATTTTTGAGTGATGCTTTACATAAATCACTGAATCTGAGTTTTAAATCAATTTAGTGAAACAGACAGTTAGAAAAGATTCATGGAAATTAATTAAACTAAAGTTCAATTCTGATTTTTGTTATTGAATATATTTACATTAATAGCAGGGCTCAACGCTAAGGATTTTTTCTACCGGCCCGGTCTGGCTAGTGGTTCAAATGTTTACTTGCTCTGCCAATAGTTTCACTGGCCCTGCCACAAAAAAAAATAAAATAGTTGCTGTTATAATTTTTTTTTTTTTTATTATAATTAAAAAATTTTTTACCCATGTTGTCTTTTATTCTAATAAATAAGCTTATATGACACCAAAATTTTAGATACCAATTAAATTACAAATTTTACAATTCTCGATTACAATTTCGATAACACAGCAAAAACTACTACAACTACAAATTTGTGGTTAAAAGTATATACATTTTTATTTTTTTTAGAAAATGACAGATGGTTTGAAACTTTGGCTAGATAAGACTCTTATTCCTCGGCTGGGATCGTGTCGAGCCCTTTGAAGCGGCATTGAAACTGCAATTTGGACCTTCAGCCCGTTGGTCCCCATTGAAGTCCATTATATGGAGAAAAATCCTGGAATGTTCTCCTCAAAAACCTTAAATTCTTTGCGATTGAAGAAAGAAAGACATGAACATCTTGGATATAAATTAGGGGTCGACCGATATGTGTTTTTCAGGGCCGATGCCGATACCGATTATTACAGATCAAGTAGATAACCGATA
>NW_015555810.1:461066-461445 GCF_001515605.1 Sinocyclocheilus anshuiensis
AATGAATGTCAAAATTAAGAATAACAAGGGCTCTGACAAAAACTGCCTTCCCTGGTGTTGGTTGCACTTCTTACTCTTGTATTCTTCTGTGCATCCATCTACAATAAGGGTAATATAAAGAGAGAGTTAAAAGTGGGGCCACTGTATGCTTCATGATTAAGCCTATGAATACTGTACTACAGCTAAACAGCTTGGGGAAATGTAAGTATTTGGCTTCAATAATTTACATGTTAGAAAACTATGTGTAATAGCATAGCCTTTCATAATTCCTCATTAATTCTTTTCTGGTGGCTAAAACAATCTACAATAGTAGAGGTGACTATTCAATTCATCATCTAATGCACATCAATGGATTAACTTAAAAAAATGTATATAAGTG
>NW_015555810.1:461708-462073 GCF_001515605.1 Sinocyclocheilus anshuiensis
ATAATAAGTGTAAATAATTTAATTGTCTTCATAGCTATATTGTAGAAGTTGTTAAGAAGACTGCAACTATTTTCATGAAACTATAACACTAATAGCCTTTTACAGGCACACTTAGTTCAATAGCCTATTGAAATGTCTTGGCCTATGTGATACTAGAAATTTCAGTTAGTTTTAATTTACAGTACATTGCAAATGAAGGCATAAATCAATTTAATTTATCTTTTAATCAAATGATAATATATTTCTAATAATTTATTTAAGCTAACCCGAACTTATATTTTGACGGGTTGCCGTGAGGAACTTTTAAGTTTCTGTAGCCTATGTAAGTGTTTCCCATACATTGATTTATTTTTGGCGCCCCCCAC
>NW_015555810.1:462085-468204 GCF_001515605.1 Sinocyclocheilus anshuiensis
TTGTCTTCATAAAATTTTGGATGTCATTTTCATTTCATCTTGCATGTAATATATGATAAAGCAGCGTTTGTGAGTGGAGCGTTGCTTTGTGTACAGAATTACCGGGGAAACCTTGATCTCTACCACTCCAACAGCGCCTCCTGCTGGCAGAGAATGAATTTGCATATATGTTCCCACAAATAGAGTTTAAGTCTGTGGGAAATACTGCGAAAGTTTTACTCAAATTAAACTGTCAAATGATCATGAAGTGACTCTCAGAGGGAGTCAGAGCAGTTCTGGAGATGTTTTTCATGTATTTATGTCCTCATGTAGTGAGAGACGACCGCGCGTCTGTGCCATTTACATACACAGAGACATGCAGAACATGCAGGATTCATATTTAAATAGTATTTCTGCGCCTTAATATTTACAGATACTAGTCCATATCGCCTCTCTATTTAAGTGTACTGACCTACTTTTGATTAATTCATCCAAACTTTGACAAATTCCGTTACATTCCGCGTCATACAGTAAATTCCATTTATATGACTGGATTCCGCAATTCCTTTCACATTTTCTGCATCGCGGAAATCATAGATAATATTGAGGTGTTTTGCAACTTCAGTGTAACGTTAGTGGATTGTGATTTATTGCAACTTAAGCAACGTCTGCTGGTGCCTTAACCTTACCTAGAGACAAGACAACTGATGCATGATCACTGAAGCAGCTCCAGTTAGCAAGTGCTTTCGGAGTGAGAGTGAATTTGCATTGATTGGTCGGACTCGTGACTCCCAACAAATCAGATGGGCGGTGGGCGGAGATTGCTTTAGGCCACAGAGTGGTGAGTTCTGACAGGCTGCATCAGAGCCAAATAGCGCGTTTCAAAATTAAGTTATTTTATCGGCGAATCGGTTTTGAAAATGACCGATACCGATAATCATAAAAATGCTTAATATCGGCGCCGATAATCGGTCGACCCCTAATATAAATAGAAATGTTTATTCTGGAAGTGAACTAATCCTTTAAAAAATTAAAAATCCTATAAAAACCCTGCCTTGGTCGACCGCTGGTTCCAGAGCAGATTCAAGGTCAGGAGTTTCTGAAGGGTCTGAAGACTGAACCATAAAGGCTGATAGAAAGAGGTCCACAAGTCCTGTCATCGCTTCCCTCACATCTGATCCAACCCAGGAATGAAATTAAATCAGCATGTGGCACTCTGACTGAACAAAGACTTCAGCAGAAAAATCTCAAGCGTGCAAGATGAAGATGCCATGTCCTGAGGAATGGAAAAAAAATCACAGGGCAGTTCCACCGGACTATCTCCACAGGAATGAGCATGTGGCAGGGGTACAGGTAGTCTGGGCTCTATAAAGCTGCTTTATCTCACTCTTGTTCTAAAGGGGGTCTTGCTGCTCCAATGGCTCAGCTATCTGCATTATCTCTCCAAAGCCGACCCTCGGTGGGCCTCTCAGCACCCCATTACAGACTGAAGCAGCCACTAAACAGCAGAGCAAAGAAAACACCCTGGTTTAAAGGTGAAGTTTATCATTTTAGCACCACTAGTGGTGCAAAACGGAGCTGCAAAATGAACTGTTTTCAAACAGGTTTCCCAAATTGATTCAGAAATTGGCATGTCAGGCCGATCAAACAAACAGTAATATTTCGAAAGTGTTGTAGTGTGTAAACTCTTCAGGACCAAAATGATGTTACTGCTCAGGAGTTGCTCTTTCATAGCTCGGGAAACTTTTTGTTCTCAGTAATATTTAATTAAAAATAAAAATTAAATTAATCAAAATTAAAATTAAAATTAAAAATTAAATTAAATTAAAAAAATATAATAACAAAAACAGACACGTATAACAAAAAGGTTGGATATTTATCAGCCGCTATTCAATTTTTTGTTTTCAATGTTTCTTTTTGACTATTTCTAACTAAACCTAACCTAACTAAGCTAGGTTATATAAAATATTTAACTCTTTAAAATTAAGGATGGGCGATATGGACTTAAAACGATATCACAATATTTTCTGGTATTTATTGCAATAATGATATCAATTACGATAATTCATATGCATCCACAGAGACAAAAAAAACTCCTGTTTCTTTAGAGAGAAGTATTATCTTTACTATTTTTTACCAAAAATAGACTAGGTTGGTATTACTGGTAACGCCCGTGAAAACATCATATCCGTTTATACCGTGGGGGAAAACAAACTATTCAAATTAACCCGCGGATACCTTCTTAGGCGCTTGCTCTTTACTCTTTGTAATGATTATGATTGATTTTTGCTTGGTGCAATGCCAAAAAGTTGCTGTGTGGCGTTCTATACCTCTAATAAGTTAAAAAAACCCTGATCTGAAGTTTTATATACTGCCCAATAAACAGACAGAGTGGCAAAGAGAAAAGTAGTTATGGAAATACAACGTATGAAACATATCAAGCTTAATATTCATATGCACTCCAGACTCTTCTCATGCCTAAAATCACTTAAGCATCACAACATTGATCTGACAATTATGCATGTTCATTTAAGAGAAAATAAAGACATTTAATATAGTGTATTTATTTATTATCACCCACACCCAAATTAGCCAGAATTTTAATATTAGTGCATCCCTATGGAAAACATCACACACTTCACTGTTTATTTTATTTAATATTTATTAAATAGCCTAATGTGTATTTTGGAAGCACAGAGTAAAAAAGTGAAACTCAAGTCTTTCCCTGGTTTCTGCAATAATTTTTTAAGAACACCTGTGATAAACTTTTTTCTAACTAGTCCAGAATAGTCAAAGATCTTGTTTCCATGTCACATTTCTACCCCACCTCAAAAACACACTATACAGCTATACAATAGCAGGTTGAAGTGTTGACGGTTGCAATAGCAGAGCGCTGTGCAGGAAGTGGACGTGGCATTGTTCTGCTGATCGCCTCTGGCTCGTTCCACTCACACACTGAAGCATCAGAGCGCAGAGGAGTCCTCCAGACTCTCACAATTACAGCAGGTCAATCTCAAGCCGCCGCCAAGATCCACTTATTTACACACTTTTTCATTCTCTCGCTCTCCAAGCAACTCTTTTCAATGAGCTATTCGACATGAATGATTCCTCAGAGTCCGTCTCCGGTGTCATGACAACCACAAAACCAACAGAGTCAGGCCTGCTTCTGTGACCGGGTCACTCTACTAAACTGTGAATTTTCATATGCCAGTCACAGGGTTTCTGCAGGTTTTATGAAAGTACATTTAAGACCTTTTTAAGACTAAGTAAAGAATAATTAAGGAATAAATTAAATGGAACACAATACATCAATATGGTTTCTAAACGTAAATGTCTTCTATTAGAAACACTTCAAAGTTTCAAAAGAATTTCAAACAGAACCCTTTCTTTTCAATTCACTTTACAATATAAGTTTAAAGCTTCAATATCTCTGCTCCCAAGCACTAGAATATGAAAATTTTACTGTACCTTCTGATCATTCAGCAAATAAAAAATATTTATTAGTATTTTTGCCTTGTTTTCCCAATGCAAAACTTTTAAGATGCTTAAATCAAGATACATTTACTTGAGAAGCAAAATGACTGTTTTACACAGATCAGATTAACAGATCATTTTTCTTGCTGCATAATTTCAGAAAACAAGACACGCGAATGAAATGCTTAACTGGCAAGGCTTTAACACTAGAACCGCCACGGGGTAAATTTTACCCGTGGCTGTTTTTAAAACGTACATAAAATATTTGTAATAAAATATTCAAGTCTCCCAGTCACTGACTTTTACTAAAATTGTGTGATTGATTTACAATCCCCTGTTGTTAAAAACTGTTTAGATAAAACCAGATCAAAAAACGGTGCATTTATACCTATAAGCGCCAGCGCGCGTCAAATTTACCCGCTATATAATGCCTGTATGTTCGCGCTGTCATTTTCGTGCTGCTTATGTTTTAACATAGTACATTGCTAGGCAACACCTTTCACTCACTGAATTAGTGGTTATCAGTTTCATAAATAAAGACAAAATGAGTAAAAAGAAGGCGATTTATGAATGCTGCAGAGGTATAAGAGGCTTCTTGTCTTCCCTGCCACTCCAACTCTACAGTATGATTTCTCCATCCAGCTAGGTTCTTCTACAATTACCGCTGAAAACTCATCTCTTTCGAAGCTACTTGACTTCATCATCATCATTATAAAAAAAAATAAATAAATAAATTTTCCCTCTCTTTATTTATTCCTTCTCTTTCTAGCTTGTACTTATTTGAACAATGTCTAGAAACTTGGTATTACAAGCACTTGCTGTATCTGTGTGCCTCTTTAAGAAGAATCGCTTTATGTATTCCCAAATTGTTAGTCGCTTTGGATAAAAGCGTCTGCAAAATGACTAAATGTAAATGTAAATAAGAAGCACTAAATGCCATGAGCGATGGAGAGTCTGATGGTGGGGAGATAAATTTGGATTAATTATTTAATTTCTGTTTTGCCATTTCTATCGTTTATTGTTCGCTTCTGTGTTTCTTTATTCTAGTCTGCCTGATTCCTGATGAAAAAAAATCCAATCTGATGTAGGCTAATGAATAAAAACTTTTTTTTTTTAATTACCCAAAGTTTATTGGTGGTGTTCTTGTATAATTCAAATTATAAATGATGTAACTAAACAAATTAATAATTAATTAGGTGAAGCTGTGCGCTTGAATTTGTCATCACATCATCCTATGCAATGTGGTGAATTATTATTGCTCATTATTGTCTATAGGCTATTTTAGTAATTTAAATAACATAGGTTATCTTAATATATTGATTAATGACATTGTATTATAATAGCCTGTTACACCACCTAAATATGTATTTACTTCCTTCTAATTCTCGTTGTCAGTGCAGGCTTGTTTAGCTTAATATTGACCGTTATGAAAAGTGACTAGTGTCGCCTGCATAAAAAAGTTTTTAACATAAAACAACAGAACAAAAATATAGTTGATGACTATAGACATAATCATTTCATGACTCTTGACACTTGACACTTCTTTGTGAAGACAGTAGCATAATACAGT
Organism: Sinocyclocheilus anshuiensis; assembly: GCF_001515605.1. Classification (NCBI taxonomy): domain Eukaryota; kingdom Metazoa; phylum Chordata; class Actinopteri; order Cypriniformes; family Cyprinidae; genus Sinocyclocheilus; species Sinocyclocheilus anshuiensis. The sequence goes on from NW_015555810.1 coordinate 467,109, forward strand.
GAAATAATATGTTCTTTAGCCATTCAGAAACAGCTGTCATGTGCGTGGGTAAAATTTACCTGCTGGCGGTTTTAGGTATACAGCGACCCCTAGCGGTTCTAGTGTTAAAGAGCAGGTCATATGGTACTTTAAAGTGTCCTAATATTGTGTTGGAGTCCCCTACAACAGGTTTAAATGCATCTAAGGTCAGAAAACATTGGAATTTTCTCAGAATTAGGCCTGGGCGATAAAACGGTATCGGTATTTATCGACGGTACACCTTCTTCGATAACGATAGAAAAAATGTTCGATATAGCGCACTAAATAGGCACGTGCTATTAGTGACGCAGACAGCACACACAAACACGAACACATGCTGAAATGAGTGCTGTGCCTGACTGTGATGAGGAGATTGTGAATAAAAAATGAATATCAGTCAAATTTACAATAAACATTTGCATTTGAATGTTAGGTGTGCATCAGGAAGCGTCATCAGTGGCGCGAGATGCGGTGATGATGATGTAAGTGACGTTGTTACATTTTAATGTTTTGTTAGTCTAGCCCAGGGGTTTTCAACCTGTCAAGGGGGGCACGAGCATCAGTTAATTCAGAGACATTCCCTTGAGGATTTATGAATATGAGTTAGCAAATCTTTAGCCATCCACTAGGGGGCAATCTGACTCCCACTGCTAGTCGACAGTTAGAGCAGAGTTGGCTCGAGTATCAGTCACGCTTATTGACAGTGTAAGATGATTTACGATTAGCCGTGTCAGAAATCCAACCACAGATTGGCATGTTGTTATCTCAGAAACAGGCTCAGCCGTGCTGGGCGGTATACCGGTTCATACCGAATACCGGTGTTTATTTTTGTTATGATATGAATTTTTAAAATACCACAATACCGGTGTATGTCGCTTAGACAACGTTTGGAATGCGACACTTGCGACACTGGGTCCCTTTTCACTGTTGCACTGTGGTGAGGGCACAGCTGTATGTTACTAAGCGTGAAAGGCGTGAAAGTGAAGCTGTAGAACTAATAGAACGTGATGACACAGAAGAACTCATCCACAATATCCACACTGACCGCCACAAATATCCACCGCCCCCTGCCATCAGC
>NW_015555810.1:469419-470002 GCF_001515605.1 Sinocyclocheilus anshuiensis
AGTCATGCATGAAAAAAAAAATACCGTCATGTACCATGAAACCGGTATAATTTAGAAAAATACCGTGATATAAATTTTTGTATTACCAGCACTACTGGTTATATATTTATGTTTCAGTATAATTACGCACGCTATACCAGGGGCGGTTCTAAACCCTTTTTAGGTGGGTTTCATCCCCCCATCTTAACGATCAGGCCAGTGCCGCTTCCTCAAAAAAGTTTTTCGTTCTCACGTGTTTTAAGTCTTGTCAGTTTAAACATTGAAGTAATTTTAAGCCATTTAAGCCCAAGACATCTCAATGCGGGACGCATGCGCTGTGATAAAGCGTTTCTATGCGCACCACGCTCACATCTGAAGTGCACAAACAGATAGCCTTCTCAGACAGCAGCACAGTAGGTTGCCTTCTAAGCACAGTAGGTTGTTTTAAGTGAACGTAAACTGTAAAGAAAATATCAGATGTACATCAGTATAACGGATCCGTGCATGTTAATCAAAAAGAGCAAAAGAAAAATCATTTGCTGCTTTAATAGCTTTAATGGATATTTGCGTTATGTTGATGTTAATAAAGTAATTCTGTGTGAAT
>NW_015555810.1:470122-470336 GCF_001515605.1 Sinocyclocheilus anshuiensis
CTGCGTTATTCATTCAAAAATATTAGAGAAATATAGAAGCTCAATGCGGAGAAGACCTTGATTAGGTTAAAACCAAAACCAAGCCATTCACACAGAACGCATAATCAGCACATTTTTTTAGATGGAAAAAATGACTGCTGCACACAAGAGATGTATAGAAAGCCATGCAAAGTTAAAACAGTTTAAACTTTTAGAAAACACGTCAAAAACTTGA
>NW_015555810.1:470350-474409 GCF_001515605.1 Sinocyclocheilus anshuiensis
GTAACCTTATAATGTAAAAGGGCTCCCTATAGTTTTAAGCATAAGCTGAGGTAGATTTTTATCACTAAGAACATTTAAACTATAACTGAATGTATTTAAAGAAAGAGCAATAAACCATTATTCAGTAAACCATTAAAAAAAAAAAAAGTTTTTCCCCCGCTGTACCGAAATCATACCGAACCGTGACGTTAAAACCGAGGTACGTACCGAACCGTCATATTTGTGTACCTTCCATAAGCCTACTCTGCTCTGATTGGTCAGCTGGCCAAGCCTGTTGTGATTGGCACAGAGAGGAGTCCTTGAGCAAGTTAGCTAGCGCTACCATCAACAAAGCACCTTTACATAAAACAATAATATAGTTCTCCAATCCGTTCTTATAATAATGACATAAAATACAAAAACACTTAGGCAAGCGAATCGTGCCCACAGCTAAAGTTTAGATGCTAAACTGTGAACACGTAAATCAATAATGGTGGGTACGTTAGCCGAGTGCTAACGTGACTAACTGATGAAACAATACAGTTTGTAAACCAAAATGTGTCTACTGTAATGTTTGAAGAACGACAGATAAAAGATGCTCGGTCTTAACTTTTAATCAGAACGCAGAACAGCTCACAGGCGCACCAGCCTAACTAACTCGCTTGTCTCTCCCACATTAACCCTACAGCTGCCGGTGCAGCAAAATAAACAGCAATTTCACAATTTTGAAGAACGACAGACAAAAGACGCTCTGTCTTAACTTTTAATCAAAACGCAGAACAGCTATATCACAGGTGCACCAGCCTAACTAACTCCCGCATTAACCCTATAACTGCCGGTGCAGCAAAATAAACAGCAATTTCACAATGATTATAAAGTCTGTGCACTACACTACATTCTTTATTATTAAACGAAGTAATTAGAACAACGTCAGTCTACATTAATCGACACATTCTTAGGAAATCGTGGGTTCACAGCGAATTATCAGAACTACTTCAGTAAGACAGCAATATCGTGCTTTACCTGGAAACCTAAAGCTGTACTAGGCATACAACACATATTAGCATAAAAACTTGATATTTTGAGCACTCAACTGAAAATGTACACATAACGTATCAATCGTACTTACAGGTTGTGGTTCGGAGAGCTTGTTAGTCCAAATTAAGAAGCCAACGAAGATAAAAGCCAAGATTAGAGCAGTCCTTGGTAAAATGACATGCACACAACAAAAGGTTCGAACTGTATTTCTGTGGTATCCTTGAACACAGCGTCTTCTCAACATGATGTAAACGCACTAACTAGCGGAAGTGTTTGTGGGCAGGTCAGACTCTGTTCGTATTTTGCAGGCAGGCGGGGATTATGCAAATGTGTTACCCAGTGACGTATACAGGCAAAAGATTCGAAAATATGACGACTCGTTAAGGCGATTCAGAATCGACTCTCTCTTTTGAGAGAAAATATCTTTATTTATCATGCACTTTTTTGATTAACAACTTTGCAGATTGTATTCATTTAAGGATAGCTACGTTATAAACTGCAAAAGAGATATTTTTCAAAAACCCATATGACCTGCTCTTTAAAGCACATGCAAATAATGTACTTTTGTGATTGAGAAAGTGCAGTGCCCCGTGAGTGTAACTCTACCGCAGAGTTAACATTTGATGTGAATGTATGTCGCTGTACGTACAGTAGAGGTCGACCGATAGTGGATTTTACCGATACCGATATTTAGGTTGGACCACACTGAACGATACCGATTAATCAACCGATAGTTTTAAAATGGATACTGTATGAAAACTAAAATAAAAAAAAACAGTACTGAAGCATTCTTTGTAAATGAATAAAAATAGTAATAGGGATTAACGATTAACCGTGAGCCGGTCGAAAATCGATTCAAATATGTGACGTTTCAAATCGGTTGAGATGCCAAACAAATCGCGATACAATTGGAGTAGGAGTTTATATGACTGTATCTCTGAGGGGAACTGACTATCTTTAGAAAAGTGTACATGGTATTTTCTTTTCATCTTACCTCTGAACAATGCATATTAAAGTAGTGTTCATAAGCGCAGCTCTGCTTTGTTTACAGCGGTAACCCAGGAAACACTGTATGAAATGAACACTTGTATGAAAGATGGGTTCAAGTGGTACTTAAATAAATTTTTTAAATACATTTTTAGCACATTTTAGTTCATATTAATGGTGTCTCAAAATAGCACAGTTGAGTACACTTAGATGTTCTTAAGATTATCTTAAGAAGTACTAAAGAAGAATTTTTAGTATATTAAGTACAAAATTAGTGTGCGAAAATAGAACACTTTAAGTACATTATGGAAGTGTACTTTTTTTTTCACCAGGGATTGCACACCCCTAAGGTGAATTCAGGCCATGTCCACACGTACACTGGTATTTTTATAAATGGAGTTTTTCCTTCCGTTTTTAAAAAAATCTCCATCCACATGAAAACGCAAACGCATGCTATGAGGCACTGTCAAGAGCATGCCTAACCAACAGGTGGCGATATAATCTCAACCGTAAAGCCATGTTGGCCAATCAGAAGCCTGAAAAAGTTTCCAGTAGGCGGAGATAACAACGCAGGCTCAGACGTCACAAGCCAAAAACTGTCTGCACGATAACACTGCAACCGGAGTTTTTGAAAATCTTCACCCTGGCAGGCGTTTTCAAAAATGTTCGGTTTCAGTGAACTGGTGCTGCGTTTGTGTGTGGACGAACGGCCTAACCGCACAGAAAAAGCTGCGGTTTTAAAAATTACCGCGTTCGTGTGGACAGGGTCTCAGACAGAGGGAAGAATACTTCACATTGAAACAGGAAATGAGCAAGAAAAAGACAATAGCAGCCAGAGCGGGCGGTATCTCGGTTCTTTAGATGGCCATGCAACATTCACAATGACATGAAAGAAAAAGAGCAACAATGATATTTTTTTTATATGAGTTTACTTCAGTACATCAAACAGCTCTGGGAAACGGGGAAGAGAAGTCTGGGTAACTGGAAAATGGAAATATTCCACAAATCTCCATTTATGCTATTAATATTCACTCTCAACAACAGTGTTAAACATGCAATGCTATCTTTCTTCATTTAGAAAAGGCTATATTCTGCACTTTTAAGAATGCGATTAATAACACTAATACCAGACAAATGCAAGTTTAGTGTAATTGTACAATAGGATGCACACTTAATAAAAAAGAAGAAGAAAAAACAGGGGAAAAAACATAAAAATTAAATAAGAATGAAATTAAATAAAATTATAAAATCAAATAAAATGTAAATGAAATTTTAAATAGAATTTTAAATACAATTGTAAATAAAATAAAATTAAATTGTAAATAAAATAAAATAAAAGTAATATTTTTGCTCTGGAAAGCAGTACGTACTTGTTTGACCTGGATCTGTAAGCACTTGAACTCAACCCAACCTTCTGTGGAAAGTCAAAGTTTCCCTTCCCATCTGACAGGAATGATCACAGGTCTAAACAGAGCACAGACAACTCAGAAACAGATGGTTTTCAACACCCCGAGTTAAGTGACTCACTCGCCTCTTCAGGGCAGAAAATGAAGTCATGCTGACGCTGGTGAGTTTAGATTTGACTCAGGCAGAGTAACACAGCCTCCCCTGCACTAACATCCCTCTACTTATCTCCATACGAGAACAGAGACTCTGTGAGTCAACTACAAACATGTTAATTAGGCTCCGCTGTTGTTCCAGAGGACAGACAGGACATATTTTAGGTTTAAGGCACCTGAGGGGCCGCTATTTTTGGTTATCTTTTGAAGACAATAAATAGCATTGACAGTAAAAATTTTGGACCGTATCTCCCATAAAAAAAAAAAAAAAGAAGAAGATTTGAAACCAGACTTTTTAAAACTTTTTTTTTCTTATTTCTTATTCTTTAATTGTCATCTGAACTTAAGCAGGTAACATATAGGGTTGGGTACCGAAACCCGGTACCTATGTAACCGGTATGTAGTAGAACCGAATCCGAGGTGCCAATTTCGGTGCCATGCCTGAGCGATCGATTTAAATATTTGTCCTCTGGTTCTCCGAAACGGACGTAAGAAG
>NW_015555810.1:475651-489317 GCF_001515605.1 Sinocyclocheilus anshuiensis
AAAAACTTGATATTTTGAGCACTCAATTGAAAATGTACACATAACGTATCAATCGTACTTACAGGTTGTGGTTCGGAGAGCTTGTTAGTCCAAATTAAGAAGCCAACGAAGATAAAAGCCAAGATTAGAGCAGTCCTTGGTAAAATGACATGCACACAACAAAAGGTTCGAACTGTATTTCTGTGGTATCCTTGAACACAGCGTCTTCTCAACATGATGTAAACGCACTAACTAGCGGAAGTGTTTGTGGGCAGGTCAGACTCTGTTCGTATTTTGCAGGCAGGCGGGGATTATGCAAATGTGTTACCCAGTGACGTATACAGGCAAAAGATTCGAAAATATGACGACTCGTTAAGGCGATTCAGAATCGACTCTCTCTTTTGAGAGAAAATATCTTTATTTATCATGCACTTTTTTGATTAACAACTTTGCAGATTGTATTCATTTAAGGATAGCTACGTTATAAACTGCAAAAGAGATATTTTTCAAAAACCCATATGACCTGCTCTTTAAAGCACATGCAAATAATGTACTTTTGTGATTGAGAAAGTGCAGTGCCCCGTGAGTGTAACTCTACCGCAGAGTTAACATTTGATGTGAATGTATGTCGCTGTACGTACAGTAGAGGTCGACCGATAGTGGATTTTACCGATACCGATATTTAGGTTGGACCACACTGAACGATACCGATTAATCAACCGATAGTTTTAAAATGGATACTGTATGAAAACTAAAATAAAAAAAAACAGTACTGAAGCATTCTTTGTAAATGAATAAAAATAGTAATAGGGATTAACGATTAACCGTGAGCCGGTCGAAAATCGATTCAAATATGTGACGTTTCAAATCGGTTGAGATGCCAAACAAATCGCGATACAATTGGAGTAGGAGTTTATATGACTGTATCTCTGAGGGGAACTGACTATCTTTAGAAAAGTGTACATGGTATTTTCTTTTCATCTTACCTCTGAACAATGCATATTAAAGTAGTGTTCATAAGCGCAGCTCTGCTTTGTTTACAGCGGTAACCCAGGAAACACTGTATGAAATGAACACTTGTATGAAAGATGGGTTCAAGTGGTACTTAAATAAATTTTTTAAATACATTTTTAGCACATTTTAGTTCATATTAATGGTGTCTCAAAATAGCACAGTTGAGTACACTTAGATGTTCTTAAGATTATCTTAAGAAGTACTAAAGAAGAATTTTTAGTATATTAAGTACAAAATTAGTGTGCGAAAATAGAACACTTTAAGTACATTATGGAAGTGTACTTTTTTTTTCACCAGGGATTGCACACCCCTAAGGTGAATTCAGGCCATGTCCACACGTACACTGGTATTTTTATAAATGGAGTTTTTCCTTCCGTTTTTAAAAAAATCTCCATCCACATGAAAACGCAAACGCATGCTATGAGGCACTGTCAAGGGCATGCCTAACCAACAGGAGGCGATCTAATCTCAACCGTAAAGCCATGTTGGTCAATCAGAAGCCTGAAAAAGTTTCCAGTAGGCGGAGATAACAACGCAGGCTCAGACGTCACAAGCCAAAAACTGTCTGCACGATAACACTGCAACCGGAGTTTTTGAAAATCTTCACCCTGGCAGGCGTTTTCAAAAATGTTCGGTTTCAGTGAACTGGTGCTGCGTTTGTGTGTGGACGAACGGCCTAACCGCACAGAAAAAGCTGCGGTTTTAAAAATTACCGCGTTCGTGTGGACAGGGTCTCAGACAGAGGGAAGAATACTTCACATTGAAACAGGAAATGAGCAAGAAAAAGACAATAGCAGCCAGAGCGGGCGGTATCTCGGTTCTTTAGATGGCCATGCAACATTCACAATGACATGAAAGAAAAAGAGCAACAATGATATTTTTTTTATATGAGTTTACTTCAGTACATCAAACAGCTCTGGGAAACGGGGAAGAGAAGTCTGGGTAACTGGAAAATGGAAATATTCCACAAATCTCCATTTATGCTATTAATATTCACTCTCAACAACAGTGTTAAACATGCAATGCTATCTTTCTTCATTTAGAAAAGGCTATATTCTGCACTTTTAAGAATGCGATTAATAACACTAATACCAGACAAATGCAAGTTTAGTGTAATTGTACAATAGGATGCACACTTAATAAAAAAGAAGAAGAAAAAACAGGGGAAAAAACATAAAAATTAAATAAGAATGAAATTAAATAAAATTATAAAATCAAATAAAATGTAAATGAAATTTTAAATAGAATTTTAAATACAATTGTAAATAAAATAAAATTAAATTGTAAATAAAATAAAATAAAAGTAATATTTTTGCTCTGGAAAGCAGTACGTACTTGTTTGACCTGGATCTGTAAGCACTTGAACTCAACCCAACCTTCTGTGGAAAGTCAAAGTTTCCCTTCCCATCTGACAGGAATGATCACAGGTCTAAACAGAGCACAGACAACTCAGAAACAGATGGTTTTCAACACCCCGAGTTAAGTGACTCACTCGCCTCTTCAGGGCAGAAAATGAAGTCATGCTGACGCTGGTGAGTTTAGATTTGACTCAGGCAGAGTAACACAGCCTCCCCTGCACTAACATCCCTCTACTTATCTCCATACGAGAACAGAGACTCTGTGAGTCAACTACAAACATGTTAATTAGGCTCCGCTGTTGTTCCAGAGGACAGACAGGACATATTTTAGGTTTAAGGCACCTGAGGGGCCGCTATTTTTGGTTATCTTTTGAAGACAATAAATAGCATTGACAGTAAAAATTTTGGACCGTATCTCCCATAAAAAAAAAAAAAAAGAAGAAGATTTGAAACCAGACTTTTTAAAACTTTTTTTTTCTTATTTCTTATTCTTTAATTGTCATCTGAACTTAAGCAGGTAACATATAGGGTTGGGTACCGAAACCCGGTACCTATGTAACCGGTATGTAGTAGAACCGAATCCGAGGTGCCAATTTCGGTGCCATGCCTGAGCGATCGATTTAAATATTTGTCCTCTGGTTCTCCGAAACGGACGTAAGAAGCATCATCACTGGCACCTCACATGAAAAATAATTTCCCGACTGAGAAAATGCAAGTGAACTCAAGTCGGAAAGCTCTAATAATACAAATCCAACACATCTTTGTAGTAACGAGAGTGTCCATGTTGTTTTCACATTCTGACACACAAGCACAACTCGGGAAATGAGAGCATCCGAGGAGCGCGTGAATGCAGTAATTACACTTGCTCTGATGGCAGCAGGTAGCCTTCCGTTAACTAAGCTAAACATGCTTAAATTAAAATGCCTAAAGCTAAACTTCCCTTGTATTCACATTTCTAAACCTGTTGTCCAACAAAACAGAACATTATAACCTTTTTACTCCACAACACCAGTCAAATGCTTCCTTTTGTGATCTGATGAGGCTTCTTGTCACTAAAGGGAGCACATCTTACAAGATCAGATATTTGTCAACTTTTAAACTGCTGCCATGGGTTGATTTTCCCAAGTGGGTTAAAGGTTTTTGCTACGCATACTGTTAGGTGAAGCCCCACCCACAAACCCCGCCCCCTACTGTCCTTTTTTTTTTTGAAAACTAAAATATGGTCACCCCTAGGGCTGCACGATAAACCGCATGCGATATTTAACGCGCATCTTACCCCATTATAAATATACTTTATACTTATATACTTAATTATTATGAAAATACCAGAGATGGCTTAAATAACGCAGATAAACTATATTGTCAAAGTCAAGTGTTTATTGTCTTTGTTTTATCATTCAAAACGTTTATATGTTCTGTTTACTCAGTTACAGCAATAGCAATGCCTTTGTCCATATTACCAAAGTGGCCAATCCATAATTTTTGGGGGAATTTTTCTTTCTTTATTTTTTAATAAGTATCGGTTCAGGCACCGTTTAGACACCGGAACTGTTTTAAAAGTATCGATTTGGCACCGGTATCGAAAAAAAAAAAACGATACCCAACCCTAGAAACATATCTAAAAAAATGTTTTGTTTGATAACTTAATAGCTTGTCTGATTTAAACATCAGTAGCACAAACTTCAATATAGTTCCGTTTTATTAATTTATTCATCTCTGGATTCACTTTAAAGCAGACTTTCACATTTTATCATTTAACAAATTAAATCTGTGTGATACTGTGGAAATATATAAGCATTGAACTTACATCCTACTAAATATGTACAGTATTAGTAATACTTTTCAGTAATAATGTTTGATTTATAGGAACCTGGTCATATGAATGACCTGAAAAGTGTGAGAAAAATCAGATACTCTTCCCTAAACAAAGTTGAGACTTGTTTTCACTGCCAATTTACAGTTGCACCTGAGGCTGTGGAAACTAAATCAACCTGACAAGACAGCATTCATTCACTCCAACATACACACACTCTAGAAAAACAGAGCACTTCTTCCTTCCTTCACTCAAAGAACACTGGAACTCAATCCATACGGCCTCAACCTACATTAATGCTTCACGATCATTATCAGCAGAACTTCAGGCCTTCAAACGGATCAGCTACAGAGATGTAGGTTATTTTTATCTGACTGAAGTCAAATATTAACTTACCCTGTAGAAAGTCTCCTGGCAATCTCTAACTTAAGCACAACAGATACAGCCCCTTATTTCAGAGCAAAAAAGGTATATGTCTCAATATTTTTCAGGATACTGACAATATATCACATGGAACTGGTGAAAATGCAAATAAAATTTTATTTGGATGACTTTATACTTTTTGATGATGGATACATAAATAGGCCTATATTCAGTAAATCATACAGCTCCACCTAAAATCTGCTTTCAATGATGGAAGGTAGGGCTGCACGATAAATCGAAATGGAATTGAGATTGCGATTCGACAGAAGCTGCGATTGTCATGCGTATCTTTCAGTGAAGCACGGTTCTGTGATCAGCAGTAAATCTCCATCCAAAGGCCAGAGGGCGCTCTCGCGCTGAAACTCCAAATACGCCTTGCAGAAGAAACCCAGAAAGTGCCTATCGCTGCAGCTGAATAAACTGCTTTCATTGATTCAACGTGACTAATAAACACACGACTACGGCAATATACAGTTTATCAGAGTTCTTATTATTATGATTTTCATTAAAATAAAGTATATTTATAATGCAATGCCTTTATCACTGCTTAAATACTATGAAATATGTTGCGTGCCTTATTCTGTGTAAGAAGCCACATCATCTCACAGAAGGATTTATTTCAAACACTCGACTGACGTTATGAAGTGAGTTTGGAGTAAAAATATGTTATTAAATGTGGTATTTTCACATGCTTTCAGATGGAGCAGCATTTACTTCACAGAGCCGTAGTTCACCGAGAAGCTATGCAAACAGCTGTCATTATCGCAAACGATTTCTTCAATTTCAGAATCGCGCAATAAAATCGTCTGCGATTTTTTTGCGTAACTTGTCAGTGAACTACGGCTATGTGTAGTAAATTCTGCTTCATCTGAAAGCACGTGATGATGATTTCCTGCGGATTACAGAACCGGCTTTACTAACAAAATGCGCATGACAATCGCATTCGATTAATCGTGCAGCCCAAATGGAAGGTTTAGCAAGAGTGCCATAAATGTAAGAATTCCCACACATTCTTCTTCGAAATTCCATGAGTCTGAAGTGTAAATGAGCGAATGTGAGGCTGGTAAACACATCACAGGTGATCAGCTATGACAGCATTCAGATAAGACTATGGGGACTTACTAGCAGGTCAAGAGCAGAGGATAAACTGCGCAAACGGGAAGGCATTGAGATACTCAAAAGAAGAGTAACTAATATCTGTGAATCTGAAATGAAGAATGAGGTTGCACATGATGCACTGTAAATGTTTTACATCTTGGCTGCGTGTCAAACATGACGTGAGGTTTCCTTGAAAAGCCCTCTAACGCAAAAATCATGGACATCTAAGCGCTTGTATTGAGTAAATTATAATAGATCTTAATAAATAATAAGCATGTCAAAAAAATTAATAAATTGCTAGAATACAGATTCACTTCCCAACTTCAAATCTGTGCTTGCAGATTGCAGAAAAAAAATAACTTTGCTCTTAAGATTATGTAATTCAATTCTGGCAGAGACTGAATAAGAAAATGGGAAAAGAATAAGCAAATATATTTTATTTTTCCAGTATTAGATGAACATGATGGTGGAAACTATATCAGTCAATATGCTTCAAGAATTATGTTGGCTGAGAGATCCCCAAATTGGTCAGAGCTCTATTCAGATCATCACCAATCAATGTGCCAAACGTCATAACTTTCCTCCAAACCGCTCTACAGGATGCCATAGACATCAACGGCAGAGGAAACAGAATAATACAAGAATGCCTACAAAAACAATAGAGGTTAGACATCATATTTGGCCCTTAACGATGATGGAACAGTAAACTACAGTGGTGGAAATGGGAAGGACATCAACACAGTGGCAACAAGGGAAAAAGTCTCCGTCTCTGAGCCATCATGGCAGTGCTCTACATTTCACAACCTGGTACAGTTTATTCTGCACATTCCCACACAGCGAGCTCACCGCACCGACAGCTCAACCAAAACACACACAGTGCTGCGGTTCAATATAAAACTCTGTGACCTTGTTTGAGACCTAACTGGTTCAAAGGAGTCTGTAATTCTAAGAGTAATAGACCCTTGACTACACTTTTGGAAAGTCTGGTCCACAATGCTGTGAGTCCAGAACTGCCCAATTATACTGGATGAAGCTGTCTAACTACACGTGAAATGACCAACAAGTGGTTTAGCTGAAATTTACTAGTTATCTGATGAAGAGCCTGCATGCTCGAAACGTCACACGCTATGTGAAAGTTTTTTAAACAATTTTTTGATACTTTTGTAGCTTTGGTGTTGCCGACTTTATATTTAATTTTTTCTACTTTTTAGTCGAGCACCCATTTGAGGTTGATGTGTGTGCTTTTGTTTCCATTTTTAGCTGAAATTAACACTATAATAACTAGGGGTGTAATGATACATCAGTGTGGATTGATGCATCCATCAAATGACTAAAATCAATATACATATTTATAGATGTACAAGAAGACTTGTTTGACTGTTCGAAAGATAAAAAGATCACTGAGCTGTCATCAAATATGTTCTAACAACTTTTACAATTATTCAAATATTTTTTATATTTATTGTTCTGTATAAATGTATTTTTTTCAACAACTGCACTACTTCATTTTGTTGTGCATGTCCTAGATTTTCACATTTTAGAGAGCACAGATAACTAAAAGACTTCTTGACTGTTACTGCTTTCAAATCAATGCACAAGCCAATGATAAACTGTCATAAGACGATTGATGACCTCATGTGACTTGATTTTTTTTTCATTATTTATTTTTCTATATTATTTAATAAACTGAAAAGTTTTCTTGTGGATGACCCAGTTAGGATAGAGGACTGTAATTTTCAGAAAGTTCAGTTAAATGTTTGCATTATATGTATGCATTTGTGGGTTAATAAAAATGTAACTGGATGTGTATAACAGGCACACAACATTGTAATATTGATATATCAATCACAGGACCTTGAATCTTTTAAAATCGTATATTTTTTAAGACTTCTTAAAATATCAGCAAATATTGTATCGCTGGATAAGAGAATCAATGTCAGATCATATAGCGAAACGTTACACTCCTAACAATAACAGACCAACATGATTTTAAAAGAAAGTTCAAATAAAGTCATAGAAGTCTTAACACACCAGAAAAATTTAAAAAATAAATATTGCTCTTGATCATAATTTCTAACCAGACATATCAAAAAAAAAAAAAAAAGCAGAATAATATAGTTCTGGTTGTGGATGTGAAGTTTACTTGCTTTAAACTTACCAGTAACTCATAATCAGAAAGATATCGTCATTAGCATCGTTTAGATCCACATTCAAGATAAACATAAACTGTGCTCGGAAATACACCGCATTAAAGCATTTCAACCTCCCACAAAGCACTAGAATTAGTTTATTATTTCCAGACTGACAGCATTGGAGTGCCCCGCTGAAGCAGACACACAACACAGCTTTTGTTTTGGACGTAACACAGCCCTCTCCCTGGCCACTAGCACAATGTTATTAAATGAGCATTTCTCTGCAGGTCACCAGAGTCACCCCAGCACCATAAAAATGTCCCATCATGATCTACAGCCCCGACAACCAGTCGCTGATGCAGATGGAGCCAGTGAAGGCAATTAAGAGATCTCTCTTTCATTCCAGTCGGCACCGCAGCACCATTAGCCCAGCGTGACAGAAAACTTCATTTTCCGACATTTGTTTCAAGATTCAAAGTGCATTTGTGCCTGGCAGCTTTACTTGACACTTTATTTACTTTACTTAAAGGCAATCAGAGATAGAAGGATGACTTTTGAACCTAAATCCCTACAGGTGTGTCATATTGTGAGTCACACAAACTCATTCATGTATTTCCAAATCACTCCAGCAGCGGATCCTCTAGAGAGGACATGGATATTTCAGCAAAGCAGATGTGAAACATAATGGACTTATTGTGAAGACACAGGATCAAGACACTCAGGACTAGAGGACTTTTCATGCCCCTCTGTATCTACTACATGTGTTTTGTTTACATACAATACCAGCACCTGTAATTTGCCAGCTGGCTATGAACCATGAGACTTTTTGACTTTCCATGACTTTTACAGTCATTTGTGATTACTAGATGAGAATCACTTTACAGAGACTGCATTAAAAAAAGAGACAAGAGCTGAGCATAGTTAGACTCATTAAAGAAATTCCCATTACTTTTTTAATATTTTATAAGTTTCAAATCACAATTTTAAAACGTCCTGGTTTTCTATGACCGTGGGAAGTCTGTACAGTCAATCCATGGTAAGCTTTCCTAAGGGTAGGAAAAGGAGTGTCCTCTGTCAACAGCACATAACCAACCCACATGACTCAGCTCCACAGAGGAGAACAGGGCATTAAAACTCCATCTAAACACTGATGATGAGGGATTTCTACCTCTCTATGATCCTAGTTAAAGCCGCCATGAGTGGTGGGACATTTTAAAAATGTGAAAATATTACTATTACTAATCATGCAAATAAAAATCACACAATGCAACAAACTGTAACAGACCTAAAAAACAAATAGGTGTCATATTAATTATATAAAAAAAGTGTTTTCTTTTCTTTTAGGCCAAAATGTGACCTGAACATCAGATTCAGCTGTAACCATCTTTGAGTACCCTAAAAAGCACTCTGTAAATAAAATGTACTTAAAAATAATATGCTACAAGTCAAACATTTGACACACCTACTTACATTTTTTTTAGAACAATATGACAATTTAGAACAATAAAAAAGTGACCAAAACTATGAAATAACACAAATAGAAGCACTTTCTTTATGCATTTCCTCCATTACCTGGTCTATACAATGTCATACTAGCTAGTTTTCATGTTTTCATATATATATATATATATATATATTTTTTTTCACTTTTAGATTACTTCTAATCTAACTTGTTTATCATATTGATTTAAATAGGACAATTTTGTATCATATTGATATAAAAATGCAAAGAAAAACTGTTATTTACAACACGAAGTGCATTAAAAAAAACATTATACTGAATTATAAAGGTTTCCCAAACTGGGGTCCATAAAGGAACAGCAGGGGCTTCGTGAGTTTAACGAAAAGCTAACAACTACTTAAATCACAAAAATGTCAAATTAAAATAAATCATTTTAAAATAACATCAAACAAAATAAAACACTTACTAAAAAAATATTGTATTTGTTTACCTGCATGTCATGTGCCCATAACCAACATCAGAGAACCGTGAGCATGCAAATGTGATACTGAATCTTTAAAATATTTATTTTTAAATCTCAGGGGTACTTCAATTAGGTGAAAGAGGTTCAGAAGATGACAAAAAAGTTTGGGAATGCCTGCATTACATGTGAATAAGAAATCACAAAAGTCTTCCAAAGACATAATAATACATGGTTAAATAACCCACTGACCGATAATTCAAATAAAATATTAACGTGTTCATCAGTAGCTGATGCAATGTTGAAATACTGAGAAAACACTTCTTAAAACTCAAATGATTTTTGTAAATCCAGTGGTCAAATTCTATGTGGCATCTCAATTTGCATCTGTGTAATTATAGCCACCTGACTAATAACTGGTTTTTGTGTGAAACTGCTAGACTTTCTGAATGTTGGCTATTTTAGAAAGAAATATTTAAAATATGAAAAAGAGGAATTAGGGAGAATCAATCAATTATGAATAATTTGTTGCTATTGTGTGAATAATATGCAATGGTGTAATCAATAAAAAAGCAACTGTAGTCTGATTCCAAATATTTTTAAATGTAAATGAATCTAATTACAAGGAATCTGATTACGTAATCCAGATTACATGTAATCAGTTACTACCCAGCTAATCAGAAATTATTATTTGCTGTTTTGCAAATGAATGCATTACATTTATTTTTGTCTGCAAAACTAATTCCAAGTATGTTTTAGATCCAAGTATGTTATTGTAGATAAAAGTTTCTAAGAGAATGGAAACCAATCAATTCATTCAAGAGTCAGAAGGGAGTCTGAGAGCGGTGTATATAATCAAAACTCACATAAACTATGTGGGAAAAGCACATTATGAACTCATGGAGAGATTCAGCATAATAAATGTGATGATGCTTCCCACTACAATCCATATATCCCACCGATTCATATTACTAACATCCAGAATTCCCACTTCAGGAGGAGATGATCCCAGCAGGACAACTACACGTGCCACAGAGTTTCAGCCTACATTTAAAGAGTTCATAACCCACACCCACACACTACACACCGTGCTGGTATCCCGGGATAGAGAAGCGGACCAGCCTCGGCACATTCCCGTTTAATCTGAGAGAGCAGCGATACAAACAGCGCGCAACAAACTATCAAACTCCAGCCGAACGCGCGAGCCTTTGTAGCGGATGTGCGAACTCTTTGAACACTTCGTTAACATCCACCGGCGGGCACGGCGGGCACTGAAGATGTAAATGCAACATTACCTGATTTTTGTCATGAATTATCCGTCAGGGAAAAGTTTTGAGGACGCCGCTTCTCTCTCACAGACAGTGCGTGTCGGAAGCGCGCACGGCTCCTCCCTCCCTCCGCGCGCACGCACGACGTCTACGTCAAAGTATGTTTACTATCAAGGGGGCTTCTCATAGTAAGTGAGGTATCTTGATTTAGTGTTGAGGTGATGCTAGCACCGATTACAAAACTGGACCTCCACAGATTCTGAACAGGAAAACAATGTCACACTAGCTACCAGAGCTGGTTAGTAACTGATTACATGTAATCTGGATTACGTAATCAGATTCCTTGTAATTAGATTACTAATTACATTTTTAAATACTCCTAATCAGACTACAGTTGCTTTTTTATGGATTACATGATCACATATTATTTACACAATAGCAATAAATTATTCATAATTTATTGATTCTCCCTAATTCCTCTTTTTAATCTTTTAAAGGTGTCATATGATGCGATTTAAATGTTTCCTTTCTCTTTGGAGTGTTACAAGCTCTTGGTGCATAATATAGCATCATATGACCCCTATGTTGCTTTCTAAAATAGCCTACTGCTTGTACACATTCAGAAAGACACAGCATTTGACCACTGGATTTACAAAAATCATTTCAGGTTTAGGAAGTGTTTCAACATTGCATTAACTACTGATGAACACATTAATTTTTATTTGAATTATCACTCAGTAAGTTGTTTAACCATGTATTACTATAGCTTTGGGAGGCTTTTGTCTTTCAAACACATTTAAATGCACAAATTCCCAATTTTTTTTTCTTTTTTGTCATCTGAACCTAATATATTTACTTCAAGTACCCCTGAGATTTTAAAATAAATATTTTAATAATAAACTATCGTTTATTAAACATACGTTGGTTATGGTCACATGACATGCAGGTAAACAAATAAAATATTTTTTTAGTATATATTTTATTTTGATTGATTTATTAAAATGTTTTATTTTAATTTAACATTTTTATAATTTAATTAATTATTAGCTTTTTGTTAAACTCACGAACCCCCTACAGTTCCTTTTTGAACCCCAGTTTGGGAAACCTTTATAATGTAATGTAATGTTTAATGCACTTCAAGTTGTTAATAACAATGAATGGGACACACTCTGAAAAATGCTGGGTTAAATACAACCCAGTGCTGGGTAAAATAGGGACAAACCCAGCAATTGGGCTGTTTTGACCCAGCGGTTAAATGTTTAACCCAACATTCTGGGTAGTAACCCAACCGCTGGGTCAAAACAACCCAATTGCTGGGTTTGTCCCTATTTTACCCAGCACTGGGTTGTATTTAACCCAGCATTTTTTTGAGTGCATATTTTCTTAATCTTTGAGTTTTTATATCAATATGATACAAGATTATCCTATTTAAATCAATGTGATAAATGAGATAGGACAAAAGTAATCTAAAAGTAGTCTGATTGTATTATCTAAAATGTGTAATGTAATGGATTACAATTTTTGTCATGTAATTTGGAATCAGTAACGAATTACGATTTGTAAGTAATCTATCCAGCTCTGATAACTAGTTTTCTCACTTTTCACCGCAGTTAATAAATATTACATTTTCTGTACACAAACTCTGATTACAAAAAACCCACTTAAATTTTCCACAATTACTGAACAGAAAAAAAATATGTACACCATGCGGGCATTATAATAATACTGTCATGTTATATGGGGTAAGTTGTCACAATGAGAACTTGCCATTAAACAGACTATCACAAGCTATTTAGCACATATTAAACAGAAAAACAATATGAAGCACCAACATTTATGCATTTGTTTGGAGACCCCAGTGATTTATGTTTTAAAGTAACAACAGTCATTTCAAAGTCAACCTCTTATTTTCTCTTTATTTTTTCAAATTCTTTTCGCAGACCTAATCAAAACCCAGTAGGTTGATATTATTGAAGTTTTAATCATCACAAAGTAATCATGCACTTTTCAGAAACATGACTGGTATCTCTGAGACCTCGTAAATCTTATATTTACAGTTATCAACATTTTAATAATCAGTTCTCCTACTTTAAAGTTAAGGCAAGAGACTACAAGAATAGGGTAAAAAAAATATTTGAATAATTGAAAACACAAGTTAGATATTACAAGTTTTATGAAATGTTATATTTAAATATGTAAATTGTGCATAATCTAATTAAATATGCACTAATTTGCATAACAAAATCTGAGCATTGAATAACACCATGTTCAAAATTCTTGTTTTATTTTGTTGACCTATTAGAGTTATAGGTTTTTATTGTGTGTGTGTGTGTGTGTGTGTGTACCTGGTATTTATCACGTTATGGGGACCAAATGTCCCCACAAGGATAGTAATACCAGTAAATTTTGACCTTGTGGGAACATTTTTGAGGTCCCCATGAGGAAACAAGCTTATAAATCATACAGAATGAGTTTTTTTGAGAAAGTAAAAATGCACAAAGTTTCCTGTAAGGGGTAGGTTTAGGGGTAGGGTTGGTGTAGGGCAATAGCACATACAGTTTGTACAGTATAAAAACCATTATGCCTATGGGATGTCCCCATAAAACATGGAAACACAACATGTGTGTGTGTGTCTGTGAGTGTGTGTGTGTCTGTGTGA
>NW_015555810.1:489574-490184 GCF_001515605.1 Sinocyclocheilus anshuiensis
GACACAACACGTGTGTGTGTGTGTGTGTGTGTGTGTGTGTGTGTGTGTGTGTGTGTGTGTTTTGAAAAATACTGTTGACAGCCAGAAAAAAAAATACATTTTCAATATGTTTTAGGAATAAAATGTTAAATATATATCAGTTGTCTATGAAAACCTTTAGAATATAATACATTTTGGTTTATATTAATGCTACTAAAGTAGAGTTTTCTGGCTCAACGCAGAAGAAAAAAACGGAGAAAACAGCTTTGAAGATATGTATTGTAATTGAAAACTACAAACACAAATAGATAAAGTGCAATAAAATAAATACTGTTTGGAAGTCCACTAGTCTGAAAGCAAAATAGCAAAATACCCCAAAATCTCAAAATTGACCATTGCATGAAAATGCAATGTTTTTGCCTGTGGTGTTTTGCCTTGAGTATGGTTTTTGACCTATTAAACGGCCTTGGGGTCTCTCAGATCTCAAACCTGAGGTTTAAAACAACTTTACTGAACATTATGAAGAAATTCAGGCACAGGTTGTAACTTAAAGCACCAAAAGAGGTGATGCATTAAAGGGGTCATATGATGCAATTTCATTTTTTCCTTTCTCTTTGGAGTGTTACAAGCT
>NW_015555810.1:490477-499803 GCF_001515605.1 Sinocyclocheilus anshuiensis
AAAAAGACAGTATAAGTCATTATAATCAGTAATTATGTCCCCACTGGATGCATCAAATGCCTCGTTTGTAATGGGTTTTCACGTTTTTGTGTCGTTGCCCCGGCCGGACACGGCATCATCACAGTATGTGAGGGGCGTAACATTTCCGTCTCACGCTTGAGGTATTCGGCCAATCACAACGCACTGGATAGCTGGCCAATCAGAGCACACCTCGCTTTTTCAGACCGATGAGCTTTGTAAAAATCGACGCGTTTCAGAAAGGTGGGGCATAGAGGAGAAACAATAATGTACAGTATGTGGAAAATAATGTGTTTTTTTAACTTTAAACCGCATAAACACATTTCATTACACCAAATACACAAAATAATGTTATTTTTAGCAGCATCATATGACCCCTTTAAGGAGATTTTTACCATGGTTAAGAGTGCAAAGTTGAGAATTTATTTTCTTAAAAAAAAGAACAACATTAAACTTTGTGTTTTGGAAAATGTTTAGTCAGCCTGATGAACTCTGGAAGCAGAAGAAAGGCTGAGATTTACCGCAGGAAAGATGCTTGTGTAGAGATTCCTATGACAAATCTGACTGCTGTTCCAGAGGTTCAGGCTGGCAGTGGATGTGATGCAGTCTTTAATGCAGTTTGACCTTTGCTGTTCCAGTGCACAGGGTGATTGGAGGCGTTTTAACGGGATCCTGTAGGGATTCACTCATGTGGTGAGTCTAAAATAGAGCCAGATCTCCAAAGCAGCTATCCTGCAGATGTCTGTAATAATGAGAGGTTGTAATTACAATTCAAAGTGAACTGGATATGCTCTTAGCCCGAGTGTGTGTTAATATTAATGTATTTTTTAAGAATTAACTCAATGCTGACACCATCTGGTACAGAGAGCTATTGCAAACATGATGCTAAAATACAAAACCTGAAGTTTTTACCTGCAAGTGCTGATTTGCTGCTCAAGAAACAATTCTGATTATTATCAACGTTGAAAACAGTTGTGTACAGTTTTTTTCAGGATTCTTTGATGGATAGAAAGTTCCAAAGAACAGCATTTAGCTGAAATAGAATGCATTTGTAACATTATAAATGTCTTTACTGTCATTTTTGATCAGTTTAATGCATCCTTTCTGAATAATTTCTTTCACCTCCCCCCCCTCCCCTTTAAAAAAAATAAATTGTATTAATTTATTTAATAAAACGAAGTATATACAAATGAAACACAAATCGGGTCATTTTAACTTTTGAACATTAATTTTATGTTTCAGGAAATAACTTGTATGCTGAAAAAAATTAAGTGCTGCAATAGTAATTTCTTATTAAATGTACTCCATTAATCTTTATTTACTACATTGAAAAGCCTTTTTTTTTTTTACTAAAGTGAATGTTGTATGATGTTGTCTTAGAGTTGCGTTTTTACACCAGCTCTGACTCTGGACATCAACCTATTGTCAAGCAGACATTGGGTCTTGAGTAATTCCAACAGCATTCAGTGTGTATGTGATAATCCTGCTGCAATCTATAACCATCACACACACACCTGTTGTGTGCATCCATGGCTCTGGTCCAGGTCTGGTGGTCGTGTCTGTGAATGTGAATGTGCTGCTCTGCTCAACAGCTGCTGACTGAGATGATTTGTGATGTGGTGGAGTTCCCACATGAAGGCTTCTCCTAACAAACGCTGCTTGTGTAATGCGTAACGGTAAAGAGGC
Organism: Sinocyclocheilus anshuiensis; assembly: GCF_001515605.1. Classification (NCBI taxonomy): domain Eukaryota; kingdom Metazoa; phylum Chordata; class Actinopteri; order Cypriniformes; family Cyprinidae; genus Sinocyclocheilus; species Sinocyclocheilus anshuiensis. Next base: position 492,182 of record NW_015555810.1, read on the forward strand.
ACACATCTAAGAGTTCTGAAAGATCTAACACATGGTTAGAACACATTAAAGGGCCTGTGAAATCAAAATGAGAGTTTGTGGCTTTCAGTCCATGTCTTTAAGCTCTGAGATCTTTGTCAGCTATCAGGGAATGTTCTCAGAACATTCTGGCAAGGTTCACCCAACATTATGAACATAGTTACTAGTAACTTTAATAGAACGTTTGTTATCTGTTATTTGTTATCTGGTCTTTGATGATGTTCTCAAAACATTACCACAAAAACATTATTTATGCATTGTTCTTGGAACTTTTTTTTCTGAAACATTTAGTTGGATGTTCGTCTAATATTTTTTAAATGTTACAACTTGTTTCAGAACGTTCAGAGAACATTCAAAACTAATGTTTCCATTATGATTGCATAATTATAAACGGAATGTTCCCTTAATGTTCACATAAACAAACATTTTTAAAACATTTAAATAAATGGACATTTTGATTGTTCAGAGGACATTCAGAAATAAGGTTTTCATAACATAATGGGAACATTAGCAAAGTGTTTTGTTAGATGGATGCATGTAACTTTAAAAGTAGAAAATACATCACTGTTTGCAATAGCATACTATTCTTTCTGCAGAATTTACAGTAGTATATGTACATTTTCTTTATGCATGTAGTACCTAGATGACCTACATTTGCCAAAATGTGCCTAAAATACTGCATTCCACAATTCAATACAATGCAGTGCACTTGACTTTCTATTTTCAATCTGTCAGTTGACTTGGAAGTAATTTCAACATCTGTTTCCTGATTCATTATTTCATTAGACTGAGAATTTTAAAGTTGTATTCCATTCTGGACATAGACAATCATTCTGAAAAGATGAAGATGCTTCATAAGTACAGGTTTCGTGCTGTAGCTGGATTTTTTGGATATTGGAAACTCAGCATAGGGTAACCCAGGTACTTTATTTGATTATAAAAAGCTGGAACAAATGCAATTTTGTTAGAAAGCGGCTCAACGGGGACAATGAGATTGGAATACGCTTCATAAAAATACATGAACGCAAAACAAACTGTGATGTGAAATATATCAGCATTAAAATCAGTCTCTGGATTCATTTGAGGGATATTTCTAAGCCTCACGCTAGGCATTGCCTTTCATCCCTGTGCATGCTGGGAATGTGTGTGTGTGTCTAATCCATATAAAAGTAAATGTGGATCATTGCATTGCATCTGATATCAATATAACCAGCCTGAATCCCTATTAGCTCAAATCAAGAATGGGAGGAGGCATATAAGGGGGGAAAGTTGACCAAGAACAAGAAATAAAGAGAAAGAGAAAATGGACAAATCTCAGAAAAAAACTGGATCATATTTTATTCCAAAATCAAAAGGAAAATTTGATATTATTATTATTTTTATATATATTTTATGTTTTGCATAAAAAATATGCCTAATTGTGTGTATTTGCTTTTCAAGTTTAATTAAGTTTAATTTAATTATCAAATAGTAACCCTATTTTCAAATCTTAAGCCTTAATTATGTTTTTATTTCATGTTTTGCCTATTATGACCATATTTAGCGTGTTTGTATTTTCCTTTATTCTCAGTAAATTCCTATTATAGTAATATAGCAATTTTTCAGTCATGTTGTTTTTACAGTAATAAGAATATACATTTTTGTTTGTTTTTAGGTGAAACATGCTGGAAGTAAAAAGTAAAATGTGTGACCCAGAATGGTGTCCCATACTCGGAATTTGTGCACTGCATTTATCCCATCCAAGTGTACACACACAGCAATGAACACACACACACACACACACACACACACACACACACACACACCCGGCGCAGTGGGCAGCCATTCTACACACACACACACACACACACACACACACACACACACCCGGAGCAGTGGGAGCAGTTGGGGGTTCGGTGCCATGCTCAAGGGTCTCACCTCAGTCGTGGTATTGAGGGTGGAAGAGAGCGCTGATTATTCACTCCCCCCACCGACAATCCCTTGCTGGACCTGAGATTTGAACACTCAACCTTCGGGTTACAAGTCCGACTCTCTAACCATTAGGCCACGACTGCCTAATGATCAAAAGGTTTTTATGATTATGAGCAACAAATTAATTCAAGCATTTCCAAACTTGAATGGATATAGTTTATGATCCTCCCTTCTTGTCTTTATCCTTCCAGTACGTTTGAGACTCAAACAGACTCTCATTATTGGCATTTGGCCCGATCACACACTCAATAGGGGCTCTGTTGTGCTGTCTGCGTTAGACGCCTAAATATACAGTACAACACACTTCCTCCAGCCCTCATCATACTGACAGCTCAAAGCCGCTACACGCGGTGTTTCTTCACAGAGCGCTTCATGTCACGACCAGAGCATTTGGCTCGCCTTCTCTGAGAAACATCACATTAGACAAAGCTATAAAATCATACTTCATGAGAAACATCAGCAAACAAGATTAAAGCACATCAAGGGTAAAAGGGTCATTACAGCATACAGTACTGTATTGTTTCCCATCATATATGTCTTAAAGGAATAGGTCAGGCAAAACTAAAAATTTGCTGAAAATGTACTCACCCTCAGGTCATCAAAGTTTGTTTCATCAGATTTGGAGAAATGTAGCATTGCATCAATCACCGTCTCAGCAATGGATGCTCTGCAGTGAATGGGTGCCGTCAGAAAGAGATTCCAAACAGCTGATAAAAACATCACAATAATCCACAAGTAATCCAGTCCGTCATTTAATGTCTTGTGAAGCAAAAAGCTGCGTGTTTTTAAGAAACAAATCCATCAAGGCATTTAAACTTTAAACCATTGCTTCTGGCCAAAATACCATAATCCATAATAATGCTTCCTCTAGTGAAAAAGTCCTGTTGTCTCTCACATCAAAATCCACCAACATATTTGTGTAGAACAAACATGCAGCTTTTGTCTTCTCCAGATGTGAACTGATGGACTGGAGTGCTGTGGATTACTTGTGGATTATTGTGATGTTTGAAGAAACAAACTCATCTACATCTTAGATGGCCTGAGGGCGAGTACATTTTTAGCACATTTTCATTTTTGGGTGAACTATTCCTTTAACATCCTTGTGCAAGTTTACCGTTAATTCCTCATTAAGAGAATTTCTAGCTCTTTATGAATATCCAGTTCATTTTCTTGTCAGTGTAAATAAGCTAAAATTAATCAATTTTAAGTGTCTGAGCTTTGGTAAAATCTGAAATTGCTTTATACAGTACAAACACGTTAATTTCTTACATGAACACAAGCATACTCATTTTAAGTCACAGAATTTAAAAAATCCAATATTGTAGCACTTGTTTTGTTTGCATTCAATTGCATGCCATTTATTTTTGTTACTGTACTTGTGCATGTATTTTTTAGGCAGTGTTTTGCAGTGGGGGGGGGGGTTTCACACAAAAGGAAAGACCCAAATTCGTCTTAGTTCGTAAAACGAAGGCAATTTAAAAGGCTTGTGAATGTAATTGCAAAAGCAGTGTCTGCCGCCACCTAACGGTCATGAAATGAAACAACCAACATTTCGTTTGCTGGAAAAGTGAATTTTACTGGCATGAAAGGCTCAATTTGTGAGAGTAGGAAAAACGGTTTCATTCATTATCAAACAAAGTTCAGAAACTCCATGCTACAATTAAGTGCCAAGCAGATTAACATTCATTCATGTCAGACAAGCAGCAGTCTGAATCTCTCCAACAGCACAGCTTTAATTCACACTGGGTTAATGAATGTTCCACACAGCACAAGCACACAATCTATGCAGGAAGAAAAACCTTCAAAGCTGCAACAAACAACCTAAACAGAAGTCACATTACAGTAACTTTGTTACAAGTCTACAAGCAAGTCACATCCATGATTCACCTACATAATCACATCCTGGTTGTCTTTTGAACGTCATGTTGTCAGAAGCTCAGCAGCGAAAGCTATTTTGGCTCAACACTTGCGTGGCTGTTGAATGCAGATGGAGATGCGCGAGACGTGAGGTTTCTCCACACTCGGTCTGACTCGGCTGTGCCGCACAGAAACTGGAGTCTCGGGGAAATCATGACCCAACTGCAGGAGATAAACATTAATCTCAAATACAACACTTAATTTTGTAAAATGAAGGATGTTTTCCCCCTTTAATATAATAATAATAATAATAATAATAATAATAATAATGATGATGAATTCAAATATAAATAAAAAATAAATAGTAATACAAAGTAAAATTAAATTAAAATTAAAATACAATTAAATAAAAAATACTGTCTTGACAATGATTATAATAGCAAGTAAATATTCTTATAATAGCAAGTAAATATTACACTTAAAATAAAAATATATAAATATAATAAACAATATTTGATTATTATAAATTTAAAAAATAAAATAAAAAGAATTAAAACTAAAGTTAAAATAAGATACAAAATAAACATTTGAAATAAATATAATAAAGTTAATACAATTAAAATGGATAGTTAAAAAAATTAATTTAAAATAACTTACAAATAAAATTAATAAATACATTTTCACAACAAGACGCAAAAACAAAAAGGTATTCATCAAATGCTTCTGCGACTTTGTAGCTGCCACTTTTGTAGCCAAACTATCTGATAGCCACTGGATTAGTCTCAGACACTTACAGGTGAAATCCAGACAGACACAGATCACTGTACTGGGTTGAGTTCAGAAAATTAATCCTAGTTGGACTAAACGCAACTGAACTAAACTGAATTAGTGATCCATGTCCTAGTTCCCACTCTCACTCCAATTAAAAATTGCAGAGGAGAGAAGAACACCACTGAACACAGCAGCGCTTGTGTAGCCATTTCAAACTACAGAAGCTGCATTTATGTCTGGTTATGACGGCTACTACCATAAACTCATTTTAAACACTCTCTGCCTTCTAAAGCAGCAACCAAACTGCAATGCTCAATGGGATTGCATTCTCTTTCAAGGAGGATTCATGCAACACAACTAATTTGTTATTATGGTGCAACAAACCTTCTCAAGTGGACCAGCCAGGAGAAGACTCAGGTGCTGCATTCTGGAAGGGGTCGGCAGGGACCTGGACAACAAAGATTAGTATGAAACACTGCATTCATCGCATGCTGAATGAAACTGCACGATTCACTGATTCATGCAAAGTGCTGAAGAACATGTTTCTGCTTGACCACTTTTTAGATATATGCAGTAAGACTAAAACCACGAATAAACAAACAAACAACTTTGCATTTACTCCCTTGATATATTGTTGTGGACTAGAATGCAACATTATAAAAAAAAACAAAAAAAAACACTGATGATAATCACTGTCAGCATACAACTGCATGGTTCATTTATTTCATGCAAAGCACTGAAGCATTTTTTGCAACACGTTTCTGCTTCATCACTAGATTTCCACTAAGACTAAAACCACCTCTGATAAATAAATCAAAATAAATAAAATAATGCATGGGGGAAAAAAAAAGAAATGCATCAACTTTGCATTTATCACTTTTGATATTTTGGTGAGGACTACAATGCAACATAAAAAAAAAAAGCGACAATATGAACATCACCATCAGCATGCAATTGCATGATTCATTGATTTCATGCGAAGCAATGAAGCATTTTTAGCAACACGTTTCTGCTTCATCACTAGATTTCCACTAAGACTAAAACCACCTCTGATAAATAAACAATGATTCGGAAAAAAAAAATAATAAAAAAAATAAAAATAAAAAGAGCATCAACTTTGCATTTAATCACTTTTGATATTTTGGGGCAGACTAAATAAAAAATAAATAAATGTTATAGTTTTTAATATATATATATATATATATATATAGCTCTCTCATGCAACTACATGGCTCATTGATTTCACACAGAGCAATGAAGCATTTTTAGCAACACGTTTCTGCTTCATTACTTTTTAGATATATGCAGTAAGACTAAAATCACTTATAAATAAATCAAAATAAATATACATAAAAATTAAACTTTGCATTTAAATCACTTTTGATATGTTGTTGCAGGCCAGAATGCAACATTAGAAAAAAGAAAGCCACTGGCGATATGAACGTCACTGTCAGCAGGTTAAGTAAACCACTGCATTCCATCTCAAGGCAGCAGAATCTCTATGAAAAATGTTCATTAAATATTGACAAACTGACAAAGAGATTGAACGAGAAGAAAAGCGGCATTTAAAAACATTTGAAATTAATTCAAACTCATCTGCAGGATACGAGAGCCTCTACAACATGTGTCACGTGTTGTGAAGAATCCAGATGGCTCAAAAGATACTGTACCTGGGTTTATCCACTTTCTTGCTCTCTTTCTCCACATTGGCGTTATCATCAGCACTCTTCTTCACCACTCTTTTCCCTCCAGCTCTCACTAAAGAAAAAGCACAACTTCACATATCATTTCTGTAGAAGTCATTTGGAAAATGCTACACAAATGTGAAAGTGTTAGAAAATGTTAAAGTGTGTTCATTCTTGATCAGCTTCACAGGCTATTGAATGGCAGATACAGATTCAACTAATTAAATAAACCTTTTATAAAATGGTCTGGTTTATAATAATGATAATAAAAATATATTTAAATTACATTTAAAATATTTGAATATTAAAAAAAAAAAAAAAAAAGTACTTAAAATGATATTTATAAAAAAAAAAAGAAAAAAAAAAAGTTTTAAATAACTCCATAAAACATACTTGTGATAATAATAATAATAATAAAAAAAAGTTGTTCACTTTCATTAATGTGATCAGCTGTCATACAAACTTCTTTAAAGAGCAGATAAAATGCTTTGCATTTTCACACTTCATTCTAGACAACATACACACTTTTTCTACAACTTTGCACTCATTTTATCCAGTTAATTTCTATAGAGTAGCAAAGGGTAAACTCTTTTTTCTTATACAAGTCCAATCTCACAAATCTAGTCCAGTTTGTGTTGTGACTCGAGCCCTGTAGATGTCCACTACCATCATCTCAGTCCACTGGCCCTGTTGTTCTGAATATTTGGCCCTGTCGAGGCCTGAGGGCGAGGAGTGTGCAAATATGTGCTCAATAAAACGGTCCGTCCGCTCACATCAGTCTAATAAAGTCAGTGTAGGCAGCGCTCCAGTGCAGCATAAGGGGAGTGTTCAGTGTTTGCGGTTGTGAAGGTTTAAGCAGCCCAGAACATTGTGTGAAATGGTCATGTGACTACACTGCACGGTTTTTCGTAACAGAAGTTGTTTTGTGTAACGTATTGAGGGTGTGAGGCAACATTTAAACTAGCACAGGCGATCACCTTTGACTTTTAAAGCTATATGACTGTCATACTTGCACATGAATATATTTACCATTGCTGTAATGGATAGTTCACCCCAAAATAATATCCTGTCATCATTTGTGGTTTGTTTGTTTATTTTTAAAGCACATTTATACAACCAAGGTTGCCCAAAGTGCTGTACAAGCATAATAAATAAAATGGTAAAAAGGACAGACTCCGTACATTCACATTTAAACACCAAACACCAATAAATATTAAAACTCTGGCTGATCTTATATGCATAGGCAATGCATTCTAGAGTTTGGGGGCGGCAACTGAAAAAAAAAAAAAAAAAAAAAAAAAAAAAAAAAAAAAAAAAAAA
>NW_015555810.1:499831-514705 GCF_001515605.1 Sinocyclocheilus anshuiensis
TGTATATATATGTATATATATATGTATATATATATATGTTTAGTAAAAAAGACAAACACATCACACACACAAAGTTAACAGTTTAAAATGAAAGTGAAATATAAAAACTTACTCAAATTTGTAAAACTATAATTGCATACATCAATGATACTTAAATAACACGGCTTTGAACAGATATGTAATGTTTTAATCATGACTGAAAACAACTACATTAAATCTTAAATAAGCAAAACGTACTTGCAAAATCCCTGATCAGTTTGACTGCAACGAGCACTAGATCGCCGTCTAGATAAGCAGCTGACTAGTTTGTTGCGGTGATGGCACACTAAGGAAGGTTTGCACTAATCGTATGAAGCAGAAATTGAAAGTAAAGTCTTCTGAACACATCCTGTGACACCTAATGAGAAAACAAGGGCTGGATGTTTGTTTTCCTCTCACTGTAAACACTACCATACACACGTACAGAAACGAAAGAAATAGCATGCAATGCAATATGCGTAATTACTAAAGCTGAACTGCAACAATAAATCTCAAACGATTTAAACCCCGCAAACCAAACAACAAATCGTTCCTAAAAGACTTTAAAAGTTTCGCATGTAACTGGAAGTCCAAACCTGCAGGAGGATGACCAGCTTTCAGCGTGTCTCTCACTCCGCTTTTAGAAAGTTGCACCATTGTTACTTTTTCTCACAAAAACAGCGACACAAACAGCTTGCCTCTGAGTCAGTGAGTGAGTCCGCCCACTCGCGTGCTTTTATAGTCGCTAAACCTCACTGACGTCACGGAGCACGCACTGCTGCCTGCATGCATCCACACAGACTCGATGTGACTTTCTAAAGTAAAAGGACCTTAAAGGGGTCATATGATGCTGCTAAAAAGAACATTATGTTGTGTATTTGGTGTAATGAAATATGTTTATGCGGTTTAAGGTTCAAAAAACACATTATTTTCCACATACTGTACATTATTGTTTCTCCTCTATGCCCCGCCTTTTTGAAACGTGTTGATTTTTACAAAGCTCATCGGTCTGAAAAAGCGAGGTGTGCTCTGATTGGCCAGCTATCCAGTGCGTTGTGATTGGCCGAATACCTCAAGCGTGTGACGGAAATGTTACGAGGCGGCGGATTCGATGAAGGAGCGTCCGGCGGGCTTGCGGCAACCACATGTGACGACCCCGGGCTGGACTCAGTGAAAGCCGATCCGGTGATCCACAGCACGAAGTTGTAGTATATCCTCAGCAACCACAGATCAGCTCCAGGCATGACGAAGCGGATATCGTTCTCTTTTGGACGGCCAAACAAAGTAGTTTCGCTTTCACAACGAAACACACAGCGTCTTCACGACATGGCTGCGGCGGCAACAATACTACAGCGAGAATCAAAGTTACGCCTTCTTTCTTTGCGTGAACATCTTTATGCAGCAAGAGCTTGTAACACTCCAAAGAGAAAGGAAAAATTGAAATCGCATCATATGACCCCTTTAAAACTAGATCAGCTCACATGTGGACGTTTTTTTGTATATTTTCTTAGATTTGTTGTCAAATGGGCACCAAAGTCATACTCTAAATAGCAGATATTTATGTGCCCTAGTATGATTTTGACGAAAAAAGGCTTTGTTGAATTTCTTTAATTAGATTTTTCCCCACTTTAAAGGTGACATATCATGAAAATCTGACTGTTCCAGGTTTTAAGTGCTATAATCAGGTCCCTGGTGCATCTACCAACCAAGGAAACGTGAAAAAGATTAACCTATAATAAATGATCTGTGGAGTATTTTGAGCTGAAACTTCACAGACACATTCTGGGGACACCTGAGACTTATATTACATATTGTAAAAATGGGCATAATATGTCTCCTTTAAGGCAAGACATCAGTGTTAACTGATATAGGGTATCACCATATTTCCCCAGTTAAATAGTGAGACAATTATTTTGTTTTACACGTTTTCTGAAATATTACGTTTTGCACATGTGAATAATGCATTATCTAATTAAACATGCACAAATTTACATAAAATCCCTGAACAGAAATCTAAAGATCGCTTAAAGCCAGGTTCAGAATTCTTGTTTGATTTTGTTGACATATTAAATATAATTAATTATTATTATACATCATATTATATTTTATCACTTCATAAATGAGAAAATACTGTCAAAAAATAGCTGTTTATAGGAATAAAATGTTATATAAACCAGGCGAGTGATATATCAACAAACTCCTCTGTAAACACCTTCAGAATATTGATATGAATAAAACTGTAAAGTTTGGTGTAAGTCCTGCTGAAGTGGAGAAAAAAAATCATTTTGAGAAACGGCCTTAGACTCAAACATATAAAGTGCAATAAAAATAAACACTTAAAAGTGTATTTCGGATGTTTTCTTCCCACTGTAGTCTGAAAGAAGATATGTTATGGAAGCGAAACAGATCCAAATCTCAAAATTGACCATGATGCAGTGCATGAAAATACAATTTGCCTGTAGTTCAGAGTGCATTAAATATTAAACATTTGTTAAAATGAGGAAAATATTTTGGGCTGTCAGAGCTGTATCCAAACATCATTTCCTTTAACCTTTATTTAACCAGGCAAGTCATTAAGAACAGGTTCTTATTTACAATAACAGCCTGGCAGGAGAGTTAATGTCTCCTGAAGGACATACAAACATACATTACAATACGTGTACAAAACACACGAGAGAGAGAGAGAGAGAAAAAAAAACACCTCAGTTAAAGCATTTTGTGTAATAATTTTTTTAATGCACAGACTGAAATGTTTGTCTCTATAGTTTCAAATGCTTTTGTAGCATGTTCTGATCATTTGGGGCAGCAAATCCAAAAGCGGAACGACCATAAGTACTTTTCTTTCTCAAAGAAGTATAAGTAGATTATCTAGTTGTATATGTATTAGCATGAAGTTGCGGCAACTTTTGAAGATATTTATTTAGGTGATAAGCCCAACAGAACATCAAGGTCGTCAGATCAGCAATCAGATCTTTATTCCATGTGATCCATGTTTTGACACAGATGAACACTTCAAGTAATCAAACATGTGCCTGTTGAAGAAGCTCCTGTAAGGATGGGAAAAAGTGTTATTTCCTCAGGGCAGTGGCGACGAGTTTCAGCATGAAGTGCTCAGAGATAAACTCAACAAACAAGCACAATCAGCTTAATTATAAACTGTGTTGATCAGAGGAGGTGCAGCATATTTTGCTTTATAAAACAGATTTATGTACATCCGTTCAGGAAGTTTTAAGAGAGACAGCCATGGTAAAATCACTACAGCCTCTTGTGGCCTTCTACTTTAAAATCACTATCTGCTGCATACAGTGTTGGGGGTAACTCATTACAAGTAATGCGAGTTACGTAATCAGATTACTTTTTTCAAGTAACTAGTAAAGTAACGCATTACTTTTTTAATTTACAAGAAAATATCTGAGTTACTTTTTCAAAAAAGTATTTGTTTTCCCATTTATTGACTGACAGCTCTCCTGTCACCATATTGGGAGAAATCGGGAGTACAGAGGCGTTGTGTGCGCTGTAGTTCTAGACTAAATGTGAATGTGCATTTATAAGCATACTGGATTTTGCTGTTATTCTGGTTTCATTTAATTTCAAAGCAGCTTTACAGAAAATGCACGTGTGTCTACATTACAATTTAGATCTGTTATCAGAAGCGAATGTGTCCAAGTAATGTTCATTTATTTATGCTGATTCTAAGCAATTTGAATAAATGGATTTTGAAAATGATAAAAATCATAAACTACACTGTAAAAAATTATCATGATTTTAACAGTAAAAAAAAAAAACTGTAAAAATGCTACAGTAAAAAGCTGCTAATTGGCTGTTAAAACTGTGGTTTTTGGAAGTGAAAAAGAAAAAGCCATTGTATAATTCACAGTGAAAAAACGTAAATTGACATTCCCAGAATTCCCTGCATGGCACTTCACTTTCTTTTTTTTTTTAAATACCTATGTTTCTTCTTAGTTTTCTCTCATTAGTTGTGTATATTAGGTTTTTTCACATCTAATGTTGTTAAATGAACGTTTCTTGCATTAGTTGAGTATCATGAAAATTGAAAAATTTTTTTTTATTTAATTTCAAATGTAAATTTTACCATGATGGTGTTCAGTATTTGTGTGAATGACACTGTGCACTGTCTATAAATATATGTATTTCTCTCCTCAACTTGTGGAAAAGCTGTTTGTGATAAACTTTGATTCATCATGTGACCTTTACCACCTGTTTTTGGCGGTTGTCATTACAATGGTACAAACGAGATATTAATTTTATTAATAATTAATAATTCAGTTGGTTGTTATATTAACATTATATCAATTATTGAAATAGGTTTTTTACTGTGAATTTAAGTAAATCTGTAAAAGCTAAAATACTGCTACCGTATTTTTTACAGTAAAGGCAACCACTTTTTTTTTTTTTTTACAGTGTATGTTAATAGTTAATAATAAACTTTTTTTTTGAGTGCAGAAATCTGACCCGTTTCATCACTGACAAATATGCATCACATATTTGTCAGTAACGTTTATTAGTTTATGTTTAAACTGTGTATTCCAGATGGATGAACGTTTTATATGTCATTCAAATTCATAAATGTTACATTAAGGCCTAAATATTTAAGAAACAATAGAAGAAACTATCTAATTTGGGGGGAATGTACTTAATGTAGTTAAATGTCATGCAAATAATTTCTAAAAATAAAAATAAACAGGATTTAAAATAAATTGATTAAAAATGAATTTTCTTTATGCAAATATAATATAATATAATATAAAATATAATGTTTTTCATTTATTTATGGCTGAAATGTGACTTGGACCTGGTATTGTGTGTTCAACGTCTCTCCTTTTCTTTACATATTCTAACCAGATGATGAGGTATTTCCTGCCAAATATAATATGAGACATATCTGTTGTTTAATATGTCTGGAATCTGCAGCGTTTGCTGTTATTGAAGTTGAATCTGTTCCCTGGAGCAGCTTTATGATGGAGGAATGCAGGCCTTTGAGAAACGATGCACCTCTAACATCACAAACTCTAGACATGTATCATGAAGTACCATGGAATACATAACATAAATATAAACACATATGCATTCAGTACCATGGCTTTACCATCAGAGAACATATTTATAGTGACACAAACGTGTACTTGTCACTTAACAGTGAGAATAACAACCTGCAATACCCGCAGCGTCCAGCAGATGCCGGCAGTGAAACGCTTAATAAACGGTTGCTGAGCGACGAGGACGCAAAACAATCCGTGCTGCGCATGCGCTGAAACTTTTAGGAAAAATAAATAACGAATTAGCGATCACAGCATTACCATTAACTGGAGTAATTAGCTAAACGTGTCGTTATTTTTTATTCTTAAAAAGGCATTCCCATGGCTGGTAAAAAGAAGGAGATCAGTTTACAGGTTTGTAACGTTAGTTGAATCAGTATCTGTGACTGTAGTCAGCATTAAACTGTAAATGATGGAAAAGTGGGTCTGACTGCAGTTTTCTAGTTTGTTTATTTTGTGTGTCAGCTGTAAAATCCCTAAAAACGCTTGAAAACTTTTTCCTGCAGATAAATATCAATACTGACGATCAATGGAGTGACATTTTGGCAACGAAAGGGTTAATAGGTGAGTGACTCATCTATCTATCTTTCTGTCTATCTATCTATCTATCTATCTATCTATCTATCTATCTATCTGTCTATATCTATCTATCCGTCTATCTATCTATCCGTCTGTATGTCTTTCTATTTATCTATCTCTCTGTCTATCAAATCATCTCTGTCTATATCTGTCTAACGTCTATCTATCTATCTATCTATCTATCTATCTATCTATCTATGTCTATCTGTTTATGAATTACAAAACAAAAAGCATTTATATAATGTATTAAAAAAGATGCACAAGCACACAATCAAAACTTTTGACAAAAACAGTGAAGAAGAGTGAAGAGAACAGATCAGCAGTGTTTGATCACACTGAGATTCTGCTTCGTACACAATGAAACTCATACATTTATTGTGCAGCATAGATGTTCAAATACTTCATTACTCTCTGCTGGTCTGTCTGTCTGATTTCTTATTTGTCAAGCAGAGCTGCAGAGGTCTGTAGATGCAGTCTGAGTTTTGCTGTAGTGATTGTTGTGTGTGTGTGTGTGTGTCTGTGTGTGTGTGTGTGTGTGTGTGTGTGTGTGTCAGTGGTCGACGTGTACCAGAAGTGGTGTGGACCCTGCCGCGCTGTCGTCAGTCTGTTCAGAAAAATCAAGAATGAGCTGGGAGACGAGCTGCTGCATTTTGCCACAGTAAAATAAGCCTCTCTGGAGATTAGATTGCACACAAACAATCATTCTAAATGTCGAGATTTCTGTCACGCCGTCTTATCCTTCCTGCAGGCTGAGGCTGATGGGATTGAAGCTCTGGAGAAGTACAGAGGGAAGTGTGAGCCCACCTTTCTATTTTATGCGGTGGGTCTGAAATTGTACATCTCTCTGCGTGTTTCCCAATCCTTGCAAATTCTTACTGTTCTTAAAAATGAATATAAATTACATATTCAAATAATAATTACATGGGCGGATGTCACAAAACCTGTTCAGGAAATTTGTGAAATTTACTCCAAAATAAATGAACAAAAGAAGAAAACATATTTTGCTTATAGACAAAGAACCCTATTTTAGGACCTTTCAGATTGTTTAGCACAATACACAATTAGGCTATATACAATTAAGCAAACGGTACCCAAATACCCAAAACTACCCAAATACTGTGATGAGATAAAACTAATAATATATATTACTTAAATTGTAAAGGATCTGTAAATCATGCAGGTTTCAGTTGCACTGCTATTAATTTATACTGGTATAATTAAAATGCTGTTTTAGAGGAATGAGAATCTAATGAGAGTTAAAATAATTTAATTATTTAAAAACAAATTTAAAAGCAAAACATCCAGATGCATTGCAATATTTGGCATTTGGGGGAAAAATTGTGGTTAATTGTGATGGAATTAATGCAAAAACAAAACATGCATGAATGCATGAATGAATGCATGAATGATCCTAAAACTATGGAAGCTTATTTGAGCCAAGGAAAAAAAAAAAAAGTAAAAAGGTCATTACGACTTTTTATCTCACAATTCTGTAAGAATTGTGCAAACTTGCAATTTTAACTTGCAAGTTTATAAGAATATAAACTTGCAATTTTAAGAAAAAATTTGAATAGTGAGATAAAATATCACAAATACCTTTTTTAGTTTTTTATTCCATGGTGAAAAAAAAAACTGAATTGCGAGATGTAAACTGTGAGTAAAAAAAGTCAGGATTCTGAGATAAATATTCTGTGGTGGAAATAAGCTTCAATGGAAAACAGGCTTCATTTTGAAATATCTGATGTTGTGCAAAGTGACATGTTCCTGTGTTCCTGTTCACACCTCATCTGTTTGGTGTTGTCCTGCGGGACGTCATGCTGTAGGGTGGGGAGCTGGTGTCTGTTCTGCGGGGGCCAAACACTCCTCTCCTGCAGAGGGTGATACAGGAAGAGCTGAGCAAAGAGAAGAACGTCCTAGCACACGGGGCGGCACGCAGGGCGGTGAGTTACTCCACACTCCTGACGTTATCATTACTGTGTGGACGACAGAGGACGCCTGAATCTGGATGAAAAAAGATTTGGGATGGAACGATGGAAAAGTAGTCCAGTATGAGGTGTAATCTACATCACCGAAACTACTGCTTGCTAAATAATGCATTCATATTATATAATCAAATTTATATATGTATATAAAATACACATTGAATTAAATAAAAATAATATAATATAAAAAATAATTATTATATTACAAAATTAATTGGCCATCATTCCATCTCAAATCCTGTTTCATCTTAATTTTTAAAAAATTGATTGATTGATTAATTAATAATAAATTGATATATATTAAAAAAAATTATATATTAGAAATAATTATCACTTATTGTCAGGGATCTTTTAAACCATTTAATAAATATAATTATTTAATTTTATATCATTTCATTTATCAAAAAAGATATTGCATGCGCTCCAAAAAGATAACCAGTCTGTTCTCAGGTGCGTAAATCAAGAAAAATTTGATCAACCAAAAAAACGTCTCAGGTTACTTATGTAACCATGGTTCCCTGAGTAGGGAACGAGACACTGCCCGCACACTGAAAGACATACAGTTAGACCAAGGCAAGGGTCTATCACAATAATTACTTTAATTTAACATCTATAGTAGTAGTAGTAGTATTACTACTACAGGGTGACAAAAGTGCAAAAAAGTGAAAAGTGTCTTAAAAACAGACCAAAGAGCAGACGTTTCAGCTCATGCTTTCTTCAATGCTCATGCTGAAATCAATGATTACAAAAAAATATATATTATTACAAAAAACATGCAAGATCCATCTCTTCATTCAGTCCTGTAGGGGTTAACGATTTCAGCTCAAAAATCCAAAAAGCCTCTCTTTGTAATAGTTTTTTTGTCATGGTTACCCCCTCTCCTACAGAAATGTAAAAACCCCAAATACTAATAAAACTGACAAAAGCATGTAACAAAATTACAAAAACAAACTAAAATTAAAATAAAACTGAAAATACAAGCTAATTTAAAATATTAATAAATAGTGTGTACTATAATAGTATATAAATAATACTAAAATAAAATTTAGTTTTTTATGATATAAATAAAAAAATATATATATATATGTTATATATATATATATATATAATTGAAAATGAAAAACTTAATTAAAAATAACTGTAAATGTAAAATAAACAGTGCATACTATAGTAATATATAAATAATACTAAAATTGTCATTTTTTATCATATATACAGTATATATATTGCTGTTTTTTTTTAAGTAAATTATTATTTAAAATTATTATCGAAACACCCTGATTTTGTTGTGTCAGACATATATAATGTCATGGTCTCTCTTCATAGGCCTAATACAGAGGCTCAGCAATTCCCTGATGTGTGTATAATGTCATTTTGTAATTAAATATAATCTAAAAGTGATATGAGGGCGTTGCGTTGCGTTGACGTTCCATATTGCGCTCACAGATTTGAGCACTAACAGTTATAGCACAACACATCCTGTGTGAACTCCTGCCTGCCTCCCTCTGCCCTGGCCGAGAACCAGCAGTGAGACCATCTGCTCTTCTCTTTCTCTGCTTCTCCACCCTTCCATCCATCCATCTATCCTTCCTTCCCTGCTCTCCTCTCTGGCCGCTCTCTGTTCTTCAGCTTGCGGGCTCAGTACGGCACCGAGACTCTTTTGAACGCTCTACACGGCAGCAGCGACAGCGAGCAGGCCAGCAGGGAGCTGGCGTTCTTCTTCCCCAGCTTCAGGATGGCGATGGCGGACTCGGGCTCGGAGCGGGCCGGGCCGGAACAGGAGCATGTGGAGAGGACGCTGGCGCTCATCCGTCCAGACGCTGCCAGGGAAAACAGAGGCATGTGCCAACATTACGTTTACACGCGCAGAACTGCGGCCCCGTGGGCGCAGACAGATTCTCCTGCATTCAATGAGAGCTTTAAACTGAAGTACCAGTTACAAGTTTGGACACACTTGACTCAATTTATTTCTCATGAACGTTTGATCTAAAGCCACAATGTAACACTTTGAGTCAACCAACATATGACTGACATTTATTGGTCACGACAACATTTCAGCGTTATTATAATAGTATTACTATATTATAGTATTATAATTTGAATTAATTCATAAAAATATTTATTGATTTTAAATATAATACTTTATATAAATATGTTTTTATTTTCAGTTTTCATTTTATTTTAGGGTTTAGTAATTTTGTAATGTGTTTTACCATTTTATTTATTTATTTTTTAAATATTCCTATTTGGCTTTATTTCCATTTCAGCAATGTTTTAAGCTTCTTTTTTTTTTCAGTTTTTATTTTAATTTTAGTTTAGGTTTTAGTCATTTTGTTATGTGCTTTTGCCATTTTTATTCGTTTTTTTCTTTCTTTCTTTTTTTCCTATTTGACTTTATTTCCATTTCAGCATTATTCTAGCATTATTTATATGCTATTTTAATTTGCATTAATAAAATATCATAAAATATTTATTAATATTTTAAATATCTTATATGCAAATAATATTCTAAGCTTTTGTTTATTTTGTTTTCATTTTAATTTTAGCTTAAATGTTAGTAATTTTGTTATGTGCGTTTGCTTTATTTTATTTATAATTTTATTTAGCTTTATTTTTATTTTAGAACTTAAACTTATTTTATTTCAGTTAGTTGCCAAGGCAACATTTGTAATTTTTCCATCTAAAACTTTTTATCTAATATTTATATTTAATTTCACTTTTAAATTTAATTTCAGCTTTTTTTTTAATTAACTGAAACAAGTTTTAGTTTTAGTTAACAATAACAACACTGCTCCATTTACATTATTTTGTAGTTTCGATGACTTTACTGTTATTCCACAATGTGTAAAACTGTCCTAATAAAGAATGAGCAGATGTGTCCAAACTTTTGACTGCTAGTGCAGAGCAATTCAATCGGAGCGCTTACGGTCAGGAAGTAAAGTGTAGATGTGTTTGTAGAGGAGATTCTGGGCCGGATCCATGAAGCAGGATTCACAGTGGCCATGCAGAGAGAGCTCATGCTGTCTGAGGATCAGGTCAGGCAGTTCTACAGCGATCATCTGGAGCAGGAATATTTCCCCAGCCTGCTGGAGAGCATGACCAGGTGAGCGATCGCACACATCACACATCTGATGCTGTGGAAAAGCAGTAAGCCACAAGAGGCTGTGCGAGTCAAGCGGTTTATTAAAACAGCAGCATCAGTGATATGATAACAGAGTCAGACACCAGTTTTCAACATATACAGTACAAGCATGCTTTATTAATAATCATTTGAATTATTGCCAAGCAATGTCATTTTCTAGTAGTTTCAGAACCAATCAGAACCCTTCAGACTCATCCAAACAGAATACAGAATTAGCAGTATCAGTGTTCTGTTACATGGCTCCCTGCACCCCAAAAATGAAAATTTTGTCATCATTTACTCTCCATCATGTTGTTCCAAACCTGCATGAATTTCTGTATTCTGCTGAATGGCTACCAGGAACTGTGGGTAACCTAACAGTTGCTGGTACCCATTGACTTGCATTCTATGGGAAAAAGTACTATGGATGTCAGTGGCTACCAGAAACTGTTTGTTTATCAACATTCTTCAAAATATCTTGTTTTTTTTCTTTGTAACAACTTATGGGTGAGTAAACAGAATTTTCATTTTTGGGTGAACTATACCTTTAAAATAATTAAATATGGAAATTAAATACATTTGAAAAGCTTCAGCTTGAGATTTATAGTTATTAAGGCCAGTTTCGCAAAACAGCACACAACGGCATTTTTGAACAGTTGGATGTCAAAACATAGTTATTATCGTTAACTAAAATTTGTAATAAAAAAAAGTATAATTTCAAAACATTTTCATTACTTAAAATAAATATTATAATATTTGTAAAAATGTCAAAAAAATTAATATATCTATATATATACACACACACACATACATGTATATATATATATATATATATATATATATGTTTTTGTTACTTAAAATAAATGTAGAATGCAAGATTTCTCACTTGTTTGAACTAAAACTAAATAAACTAAAGCTAATACATAAAAATGTATAAATACTATAAAGACATATTTTTTCTTAAAATCACTAAAAATTACAAAAACACAACAAAATTATTACAACTTTAAAATTACAGTGAAAACAAAAGATAAATATACAGTATAATCTAATTCAAAACATTAACAAAAACTACAATAGTATATCAGTGATAATGAAATAATTTATAAATTTATATCAAAATTATTAGATATAAAGTATACCATTCATTCTGAATAATGAATGCTGTCTTATCGAATCTGTAGAGGACAGTAAAAAAAAAACAAAAAAAACAAGTGATTTATATCTTCAATTGAAGCGTAATTGTAATC
This sequence comes from Sinocyclocheilus anshuiensis, assembly GCF_001515605.1. NCBI lineage: Eukaryota > Metazoa > Chordata > Actinopteri > Cypriniformes > Cyprinidae > Sinocyclocheilus > Sinocyclocheilus anshuiensis. Next base: position 511,839 of record NW_015555810.1, read on the forward strand.
TTGGATACATAGCTGCTAATTGCATATAAATGCTGTGTAAATGAGGTAAAGAAGCCAGAAGACTCACAGCGAATGTCTGCTGTCGTTCACAGCGGGCCTGTGTTAGCACTAGCGCTAGTGAAGGAGCGAGCCGTAGAACACTGGAGAAACATCCTGGGACCCAAAGACCCCATCCAGGCTAAGACTGAGCAACCCAACAGGTAAATGATATTTATAATACTTTGATCAACTAATAGCTTTGCTCAACTCAATGTGTTGTTGTATATCATCATATCATGTTTATGTATCATATATGTGTTTAAATGGTCAGTGCGTTTGTATATGTGGTTCTGATCTAGTCTGCGAGCCCAGTTTGTCTCTGGCAGCTCCAGCATTAATCAGCTTCACGGCAGCGGAAGCTCAGAGGAGGCGGAGAGGGAGATCGGCTTCTTCTTCCCACCGGAGGACACGCTGGCCGTCATTAAACCTGACACTGAACACAAGGGTATCGTTTCAGCAGTCACTCTGAACACAGTGCAAAGAGTGGAGAGGGATATTAGCTCCGTGTTTGAGCTGCACGGTTCACACTCGTGCTTTAAATGCAGCTAGATCACAGCAGTGCTGACAAGAGGGGAGCTTTAGTTTAAGTTTGAGCTTTTGGTTCGTTGTAAATGAAATACCGTATCAGAAACACACAGAAATGAAAAATATAAGAAAGGCGGCAAATTTTGTAGGCAAATATGATGCCAGTTACATTTTGAAAGTTGAAACGATGCCAATGGGAGATTTTAATGTTTTTTCCTTAACTTTTTGAAAAGTAGAATGTTTACAAAAACAGTTAACAGATACACTTAACATTAAAGGGGTCATATGATGCTTTTTTAAAGATCATTAATTTGTGTATTTGGTGTAACAGAATATGTTGACATGCTTTAATCTTGAAATCGCATCATATGACCCCTTTAATGTACAAATCAGTCTGAATGAAGTCAGAATGGATTTATTGTACAAAACATAATTAATAGTTGCAGCTAGAGCTTTTGAAGAAAACCGAATCCGAATGATTTAGAAGTGTCAGTACAGCAATGCTTCTCAAACACTATCGACATGAAAAGAGAGAAATACTGCTGAAATATAGCGCAAACTAAAAGTTCAAACAGTTTGCGGTCGGTAAGACTTTGACTGTTTTTGAAAGAAGTCTCTTCTTCTCACCAAGGCTGCATTTATCTGATCAATAGATTAATATTATTCCAATTCAAAATAACTTTTTTTTTTTTTTTTTATGTGAATATACAGTAAACTGTAATTTATTTCTGTGATCAAAGCTGAATTTTCAGCATCATTACTCCAGTTTTCAGTGTCACATGATCTTCAGAAATCATTCTAATATGCTGATTTGCTGCTCTGCATAACATTTATGATTATTATCAATGTTGAAAACGGTTGTGCCGCTTCATATTTTTTGGGAAACTGATGCATTTCAGGATTCTTTAATGCATAGAAAGTTCTAAATAGAAATATTTTGCAACATTACAAATGTCTTTACTGTCACTTTAATTTAATGCATCCTTGATGAATAAATGTGATCATTTCTTACTTTATTAAAATCTTACTGAAATATTGGTGTATATAAAAATTAAAAAGTAAGAATATTAATGAAATGAGGAACTCGCTGTTTATTTTGTCTGCTTCTGCTCATATCAGAGGAAATCCTGGAGGAGATTCGGGCCAGAGCATTCACCATCTCCCATATGAAGGACACGGTTCTGTCCAGAGAGATGGCGGAAGAGTTTTATAAAGAGCACAGAGACAAACCGTTCTTCAGTCAGCTGGTGGATTACATGTGTCGGTGAGTTTGGCTGAAACTCAACTGGAAGATTTCACGCAGGACATAGGTAAGATAAAACGTGTTTAATTTTTCTGCAGCGGCCCGTGTACGATGATGGTTCTGACGAAGGAGAACGCGGTGGACGAGTGGAGGGCGGCCATGGGCCCGACGGACCCCAGCGAGGCGAGACAAACGGCCCCGGAGTCTCTGAGAGCGCGCTTCGCTAAAGACATGCTGGAGAACGCCGTCCACGGATCCTCCAACACTCAACACGCACACCAGAAGATACACTTCATCTTTGGAGACATCAGCTCTGAGAGCGTGATCATCGACGGCGCTGCTTCTCCTCTGTTAGGTGCGCGAAATGATCAAATGCTCCTCCATCTGTTGAGCTAAAAGTTCACTGTACCGAGAAACAAAATCTAAATCAGATGTTTTCATGTGGTGATAAAACACATTGTATTTACATCATATAACAGGGTTTCTCCAAGTTTTATAAAATTAAATTTAAGATGTTTAAAGACCTTTTTAAGACCAATAAATTAAGGGGAACACAATACAGCAAAATGTTCTCTAAATGGAAATGTCTACTGAGAAAACGTCTAGGTTACTTGTGTAACCCTCGTTCCCTGAAGGAGGGAACGGAGACGTTACGTCAGTCGTGACTGACGAACTGGGATCTCGCCCGAGCGCCCAATCACCTTCGAGTGTTAACTAAACAAGCCAATGACAGTTGGCGTGCGTGTTTCGCCACGCGCACCCTGCCCCGCAGCGCGGGTATAAAAGGAGAGCGCGTGCAAACGCACATCAGTTTTTCGCTGAGGAGCCGAGACTACGCGCCCCGGCCGTACAGCGGTGGTACAGCAACTGTGGCGACGGAACGTAACGTCTCCGTTCCCTCCTTCAGGGAACGAGGGTTACACAAGTAACCTAGACGTTCCCTTTCAGTCAGTCACGTTCGACGTTACGTCAGTCGTGACTGACGAATTGGGATCCGTATGGAAAACGCCACTATTGCTGACCCCCTCCAGTGCCCTGCGGAAGCCGGCAAGTCCCCCCA
>NW_015555810.1:518078-539958 GCF_001515605.1 Sinocyclocheilus anshuiensis
CATTGGCTTGTTTAGTTAACACTCGAAGGTGATTGGGCTCTCGGGCGAGATCCCAATTCGTCAGTCACGACTGACTTAACGTCGAACGTGACTGACTGAAAGGGAACTATGAGTTGCATTAGCAGCACTGCAAAGTTTGAAAATACAACTTCTAACCACACATTTAACGGTCCACACACAAAAAAAACTGCTTAACTAGAAAATGGAATGAACTTTTAATGTAGCATCTGATCACACTGATCTTGTTTTCCAGTGCAAATGTCTAAAAAATTCTTAAATCAAGATGCAAAAATGACATTTGAGAAAAAGTCTTGTTTTCTGATAAATGTATCAAAAAAATGTATCAGAGTTTGTATATAAAAAAAAGGGACAAATTTCTGCCATTGGGCTCAGAAAAATCAACTTAATTCAAAGGGAACCCAAGTTTTCATTCCCCATTGAAAGATATTTGTTTTAAGCATAAACTCACTTAATTTTGTTCAGTTTCTCAAAAAAATCTTCATTTTGCATCTCATGTCTTGAATTAAGGATGTTTAGATATTTGTATTGAAAAATCAAAACAAAAACAAAATACTGAGGCAGATCTTTTTTTTTTTAATGCCACAACTATGACTTTAAGACTTTCTACTACAATTTAAGACATTTTAATTTATATATATATATATATATATATATATATATATGTTTTTTATGTTTGCTTGGATGGTATATGACCAGTAACCAACATCAAAGACCGTAAACATGCAAATGTGTTGTTAAATTACTGAAAACACGAACTGGTGAAATAAAAACTTCCAAGTACATATTTTACGTCTAAAGTGTTCGGCTGATTAAAAAAAAAGTTTGTGAATCTCTGCTTTAGTCCGTTAACTAAAAGTGAAAAGGTGACACAAAAGTCAGCATTACCCTTCCTCTCCACCTCCAGAAGCTGCTGAAGAAATGAAGCCGGAGACGACAGAGAGTCAGCCAGCTTCCTCTGATGAGCCTGAAGCACAAGAGACGCCCTCATCCAGCCCGCAGGACGCAGGTCTTTATTTCAATGAGTGATGCACACGTCAAGAACAAGTTTAGTCACTGATCCTTCAGTGAGATATTAAGGAAACGTTTTATAAAACCAAAGTCAACCTTCTTCCTGAAGGTCCATATTTCAGCATATGATTCTAGGTAATTATGCTCTTTTTTTTCTTTTACAACTATTATACAGTATATCAGTCCTGTCACCCACTATAAAGAAATATATGTAATAATTTCACTCATTTTAAATGGGTCCTATTAATAGCTAGCAAAAACAGAATGGCTTATGCATTTTAATACACAGATTACATGCAAAATACTGTCAAAGTGATCAGATTGAGGTACAGCAGGGAAAAACTGAATACAAATGGATGAAGCATCCAAGCGTAAATGAGAAGGATTAATCAGAAATAGTTCCTTTGGTGAATTAACTTCCATTTATTTCAGTTCTATACTCTTTTTTTTTCCCATGTCTCAAGATTGAGTAATCTGTTAGACAAATTCATGTCAAACACACGATTAACATTAATCACACAAAGTCAGTAATCTTATTCTGGAATGATAAATAAACTTCATTTCAACTTTTACTTGTGAGGTAAATGTGATGAGAAGTTTGTCTTCTGTATTTCAGGGGATCAGGAAAATGTATGAAATCTGTACAATCATCTGTCAAAGAACCAGACGGATAAAGGTGAGGTTACGTGATTAACTTACATCAAACACATTCATGAGAAGCAGTGTTACTATAATTAAACAACAGGGTAATCTGATTCTCAAAGAAATGACTCGTTCAAAGAATCAGTTCATACAAGGTCTCAAACTATATTTGATGTAATTAAAGGGATAGTTCACCCAAAAATGAAAATGTGATGTTTATCTGCTTACCCCCAGGGCATCCAAGATGTAGGTGACTTTGTTTCCCTTTCAGTCAGTCACGTTCGACGTTACGTCAGTCGTGACTGACGAATTGGGATCTCGCCCGAGAGATACCCCCTCGTTAAACAGGGGGGTATCGAACTATCCCTTTAAGCTGTAAGTGTTTTTTTAGTATCAATGATACACTATTGTAGTTTTTGTTGTTTTGAGTTACATTTTATTTTTATTATTTTAATTTTAGTTAATTTTTTATTAATGTCTATTTAGTTTTAGTTATTTTAGTATTTCAACTTAACTAAATGAAAATTAATTTTGAAATGTATTTTTTATATTTTATTTCAATTATTGTTTATTTCAAGTTATTGTTTTTAATTGTAGTTAATGATAATGACCCTGTTTGGAAGACATAATGATATGATGGTTTCTTTTGTTCTCCGTCAGTTTGGATCTGAAGGCAGCTATAAATCATCTCACATGAATCATATGAATTTACATCCTCTTGTGAATTAAACACTGTGAAAACACTCTTGTCTGTTTTTATTACTTATTAATTATTTGGTGAAAGGCTGATTAGTTTGGTTGAATTATTTGGTGAAAGGCTGATTAGTTTGGTTGAATCTGACAGCGGTTTCAAAAATCTTTAGGCTTTATTTAGTAATTTTGTGACAGTCCAGTGATTGGTTTTCAAAGCAACTGAAACAATTCATGTTATTTTATGCAGAAATGTGCATTCTTACTGATCTTGATCAACTAAAGCAAGCATCTCCTCCTCATCAAAGGACCTCTGGAACATCTCAGTGATGGTCAGCTGATGAGGATCCTGACAAACAGGGAAAAATGCATTTTTCTCCAGCGATGGCAGATATGTTCAATAACTATTTCAATTTGCATTATTAACTGTTTTGCAATATTTATGCAGATATTTACCAACTTTGATTTTGAATTTATTTAAAATCAGCTAAATATATTCTAAAGCTTTCAACATTAAGCGAAAAAATAAATAATACAAATAAATAAAAGCGCAATGGAAGTCTAGTTATTTTATCGCTGGTTGAATATGATTGATTTTTTATGTTCTAATGTCAAATGCAGATGGTAAAAAGAGGGCATACTAACATTGCTGTGAAAGGTGGCAGATTCTGCCTTCTCTGAAATGTTGGATTCAGACAAACCGACCTGCTCCAAAACATTCATCTTCTCCTGTATCATGGGCCTGAGAAACAGAAGAAAACAGTGTAAAAACAGAAACAAGGCCAATCAGTAGCATCATGCGTGTAAAACATGATAAAACAGAACTAAAGTTAAGAACCCACCGAAGAAATAAACTAAAACTAAACTGAATTTTAAAGTTAATTTGAAAAGAAGTATTAAGATAACAAATCATTTACTAATAAAAAACAACTCATTTTTTTATTTAAAATAATATTCTTTTTTTTTTTTATAATTATAATGGTTAATATTTTGAAAATTTGACACTATGGGTAAACTTGTTTTAAAATTAAAACAATTTAAAATTGTTGTAGTAACCATTTAAACTGAGAGCAAAAACTGTGATTTAAAATGGAAAAATAAATAAAATAAAATAAAAGATGACCAGTTACAGCTTGTAATGTATATATGATACTAAAAATTCACAATTATTGGAAAAATTAAGCAAAATTTGGGTTTTCATTTTTTGCAACAAAACCAATAATTTAATCATTCTCTCCCACCAACTATTGCAGGTGCGAAGAAAATAATAAAAAAAAAAATTTAAAATTAATTTTAAATATTTCAAACAAAATTTAAATATATGTATATATATATATGATCTGAAAGAGTCACAATTATTGCAAATATTATGAAGCGACCAAAAAATTATAGCAAGTAATAAATACTTAAATTCTAAATTTCTTGAAACATAGTTTCCCCCTACCGAAACCAATAATTCAATCCTTCCCTCCCACCAAAACCAATAATTTAATCATTCTCTCCCACCAACTATTGCAGGTCCGAAGAAAATAAGAAAAAAAAAAATTTAAAATTAATTTTAAATATTTCAAACAACATTTAAATATATGTATATATACAGTGGGTACGGAAAGTATTCAGACCCTCTTCAATTTTACCAAAAAATTATAGCAAGTAATAAATACTTAAATTCTAAATTTCTTGAAACATAGTTTCCCCCTACCGAAACCAATAATTCAATCCTTCCCTCCCACCACCTGTTCCAGGTCTGAAGAAAAGAAATGAAAAATTCCCTCATATCTGCAGGTTTTTCATTACTGTGTGGTGTCTGCAGATCGCCCTCACCAGAGGTAATCGTCCGCTGTGCCTTTAGCCACCAGGTAATGAATGTCCACATTACTGGTCTGTCCGATCCTGTGCACCCGGTCCTCCGCTTGAATCAGGACCTGAATCAGGAAATAAACACCTTTCACAAGTGTTCTGGCAGCACTCTCCATATCGCTTACATTTATTAAGTCATTTTTGCTGAAGCCAGATGAGAGCTTGTTCCAGACTGAACTCCTCTGCTGATTCATGGAGATGCTTTTATCTGAGTCTGGCAGTCTAACCATCTCCACAGGAAGAGAGGATGCTACACAAGCTGCAGCGCCTGAGAATCAGGGTTATCATATACTAAAACCATCATTCCTCATATAAAAAGATTTTTATCAAATGAAAATAATAACAGCAAGTAAACTAACACTAAATCTAAACTTAAAACAGTGGTTGAAAAATGACAGTGCCAGATTAAATTGATAGACTCATGACAGACTTTGGTTAATTTGATGATTTCACAAAGAATGTAAATAGTGAAAAATCCATTTTGGATGTAAATATTAACTGATTCCTTACACTTACTTATTTAAAAAAAAAAAAAAACTGTCCGTGAAATAAAATGCAACTGAAATTAACAATCCTTTGCAAAACTGAAATAAAACTAAACTGAATTTTAAAGTTAATTTAATAAATGTATTAAAATAAATAACAATTTACTAATAAACTAATAAAAACACAACTTTAATACATTGAATATTTTTTTTATAATTATAATGACTTGCTAATATTTTGGAAATTTGACATGCCCCGTGGTGTGACATCCTATGTTCCATTTAAAATTATTTTAAACAAAATTAAAAATTGAAGTATTCATTTAATATAAAAACAAATTGAGAAAAGGTGACCAGTTACATCATCTAATAATACACTTATGTTATAATAATACATTTAAAAAAAATTTAATTATTAACTAAAACTAAACTGAAATATAAAGTTAATTTAAAAGAAATATTAAAATAAACTAAGTATTCACCGAAGTATTCATTTAAAATGATAAAAAATGTAAAGAAAAAGTGACCTGTTACAGCATCTGATAATACATTAATTTTATTTAAAAAAAAAATTAATACATTTATTTATATTAATTAAATAAAAATGTCAAAAATTACAAATATAAGAAAATATTTTACTTATTTATACAAATAAGTAAAAAGTAATTAATGAATTAAAAGTCTTACAATTAAGCTTGAGATAAAGGTCTAAATTCAGGGTTCCCACACTTTACGACCAATGAATTTCAGTGATTACTGAATAAGGACTTTTCATTTTTCATTTTCATTTTAATATTTTACAGAGTTTGCTTTAACAAATAGCAATCTCAAGCCAATGAAACATTTTAGCACATGACTGCGTCAGGTCTGGAGGTCAGAGTTTCCCCTCATGTCTCCAGGTTTTCACGCGTGTGGGAAGCCTGTAAATGTCTGGACTGAACATGTCTGTGTCTCACTCCGGGGTTCCAGAAGAGCTCGGCGAACACCACGAGGTCGGCCGAGTGCAGCGTGAGCCCCATGTTTGCGGCGGTGACGGACAGAACAGCCACGCAGCTCTTCTGTGACGACTGGAATCTGTCACACAGCTGCTGACGCTCCGCGGACGCCGTCGAGCCGTCGATACGAATGTAACTGATTCCCTGCACACAAACAGCACAGCAGTGCTCAGATAGTATCTATTCAACTCAACGTGTGACAGACACCTGGTCCACATACGCAACATATGATTATATTTATTAACCAGTTTAGTTAAGGACACTGTTTTTTTGTTGTTGTTTTTTTTTTATGGTGACTTGTCAAAGGAACTGTGAAAGAAAATTAGCCACTGGCTATCTCGCTATCAAATGGAAATATTTATGTTTAATATTTTACGTGCCCCCAGCCCCCTAAAATAAATAAATAAATAAAAATTATATTATAAATAAAATAAAATAAAATAAAATAAAAAATAAATAAATGTGTCCAACATTTTGTAATCACATATCAATATGGCTATAAAAAAAAAAAATAAAAATTATTATTATTATTACAAAATAAATATATACAAAGAGTACAAAAAAATAAGAATTAAATAAATTACTCTTGTAATATTTCACTGTAAAATTGTGCATTTAGGAAAAATTGCATAATAATAATAATAATAATATAAACAAAATAGAAGAAAATAAATAATAAATAAATAAAAAATACATACAGGTTGATACCAATTATCTGCTAATTAATTGTGAAATGTACTAAACATGACTAAAACACACTACAGACTAAAGAAATGAAGGTATCACACATATGTCACAACAATCATGTACAGCATGATGTATGGAGAAGAGCTTTACTGTAAAGTTTTAACTCATTATGAAAAGAAAGTCCACAGTTAAATATCAAATCAAATCAAATAAGCAATAACTGATAAGACCATGATATATTGTGCAGCTCACAATTTGGCTAATTTGGTTTTTGCTGTTTTGAAGTCTTTTGAATTCATTCTAAAAATTCTAAATCAGAACATTCCATCTTGGTCTGCTGGCAGTTGATGGCAAATGTTAAAAGGTATTTTAGAGTTTTGTGAAGAAACAGTTCATTTGGACAGACCTTCTCAGCGAGCTCTTTGGTTATACTGTCCAGCACCAGCTTGTGATGAGCAAACACCAGAAACTTCTCTCGTCCGCACTCCAGCATGTCTGAGATGTACTCCCTGAGAAACAGAGGCAAGCAGTCTTAATTTAGTAACTGATATACTATTATATCAATTATTATTATTTACTTTTTAAAATAAAAATAAAATAAATGTTTATATAAATTATATATATATAATATAAAATATTAATTATTATTTATAGTTATTTAAAATAGTTCGTTATTTTTTAAAATGCTGTAACACACAGCTTTGAGTATCCCACTGATTTTATTAAACTATTGCAAAAGCTACATTATAAAGAGACCAGCTATTGATATAAATCATAAAAGTTCTTCCATCTTTAAATAAAGGTCTGTTTATGATTCATTCTAAATGGATTAATATAGAATGTATATTATAAAACGGAGAGTTCAATCCTGCCACGACACAGAGCACCATTCACATAGTTTACCTTTAAATTACATTATATTGGTCCCGAATCGTTGTTAATGTGCATAATGAATTGTGTATTGTGCATTTTCAGCAAAACGTTTGTCTTTCTGTGGCAGAGGGTGTTAATTTCAACATTTACTATTACTATTATTATAAAAAATTTTTTACTACTACTACTAGTATGGTTCAGTACTGTTTTTGTTAATAAAGCACTATTTTAGTTTTTTATATATTTTCAGTATCAATTTTAAAACTATCGGTTAATTAATCGGTATCGGCCAGTGTGGTCCAACCTAGCTATCGGTATCAGCAAAATCCACTATCGGTCGACCTCTAATGCTAATATAGTTATCGTTACTGGTGTCAACTGGCCTTAATAATAACAGTGCATGTTTCTTCATAGAGTTATAGTTTTGAAGGAACTGCATGAAACTGAACTCAGCTGTGGTGTTTTTGTTTTTACGTACACGATGGCTCTGATCTTGGCCTCTGCTGTGTGGTTGAAGAAAACCAGGAGAGCTTCCTTCTCTTGTGACTTCTGCACATGAACACAGAAAAGCTCTGCTACAGTAACGGACACATGACACTAATTCTGCCATTATTTATTCACTCTCGTCTCATTCCAAACCCATATGCTGTTATGATGAATGACTCAAGATGAGAGTGAGTAAATATTGGCAGAATTCCTCGAAAGAAATGTTCAAATCAGACTTGTTTTCACAGCTGTATTGTAGTTGGCGCTCACGTTGTGGTATCCTCTGGCGAGCTCTTTGGCAGCGGCGCTGAGAGCAGCTTTGGTGCGGGAGTTGATGCCGTCAGTCGTCACGGTAACCACCTTACGCTGTTTGGCGGGAAGCTGCGAGAGCACCTCTGATTTGAGGCGGCGGAGCATCAGAGACTCCTCCAGCAGCAGTTTCAGTTCACTCAGATGAGACGAGCCGGAGTAATCCCAGCCCCACGGCAGCTGCAGACACACATCCACACCGCTTTTCTACACCGCTTTCACATTTAGAACTGCTTTTCTCAACAACAGTTTGCTCTTTTAACACTGTACTATGGCTGCATGATTTGGGGAAAAATCGAATTGGGATTTTTCTGATAAACATTGCAATTTAAAATGCACTTTTAAAAAATCCAGGTTTGCTGTGCTTGTTTGTAGGTCTGCACAATTTGGCCAAAACTGTGTGATTATTTCTCAATATGGCTATAACTAATAATAATAATAACAACAACAACAACAACAGTTATTATTATTATTATTATTATTACAAAATAAGAAAAATATAAATTACTAAATAAAAAACATATGAAATACTGTTGTAAAATTTCACTGTAAAATCGAGTATTTAATAAAAAATGATATATAAAAAATTATTTTATTTTACAACTGTACAACTATAATACTAATATTTATGGCTGTATCAAGAGTTGAAAAAAAAAATCTAATTTCAAATTTTCTGATTAAATTTGCAATTGCGATAAAAAAAAGAAAAAGAAATTCCAGGTTTGCTGTGCTTGTATGTAGCGCTGCATAGTTTCACCAAAATGTTGTGACCATATATCTATACGGCTATAAAACAATAATAATAATAATAATTATTATTATTATTATTATTATTGCTAAATAAAAATGACTACATAAAAACAAAATAATAACTTAAGAAATTACTGTTGTACTATTTAATTTTAAAAGAGAGTATTTAAGAAAAAGTATAGAAAACAAAAAATAAAATAATATAAATATAATAATAATATACATTTTGTTATAAATAATATTAATATTCTATTCATATTAATATAATAATATACATTTTATTTTACATTACCAAACTAATATTTATGGCTGTCTTAATTCCTTAATTTTCAAACGTTAAACTAACTTGCATTTTGATGGAAAACCACAGGGAGCCCTTAAAGCTTTTTTTTTGTTGATAAGCACTTGTCATTACAAGTAAGGGAAGATAGCTGGTGCATGTTACGTTCCCAAATGAATGTTAAAGTGCCTGTGATGCAGAGACGGAGTTTGTGTGAAGCAGCATTTGCTGTGAAGCGAGTTGCTCTGAGACGCTGAAAACACGGCGGATCATGAGCTGCTCACGTGTAAACGAACACAGTGCCGCGCTTCACTCTCAAACACGCAGTGCATGTATTTATTTAATTAAAACACAGCCTTTGCGATTTAATAAGTGCACTAAGGCAAATCATGATTTTGTTTTTATTTAAATTAACTTTGCAGCCCTACATTGCACTTTTACACACCTGTATACAGATGGACGTACCTGTTTGGCATCACAGTAGCGTGTGCCGAAGTCATGGAAGCGTGGAAACAGGGAAGGCCTCACAGCCAGGATCTGAGTGTAGAGCTCAGCAGTTCTGGACATGGCAGGCGTTCCTGACAGCAGGATCACTCTCTTAGCCGTCTGTTATCACCAGACAGACGTGTAATTAGCAGCATCACAGACAACGAAAACAATCGAATGACGTCACCTGAAATCCTCCAGTATGTGCAATTCAAATCTAGTCTTCTCATATAAAACCTATCAATAAGTTTTATATGAGACGTGCAGCTGAGTTGCAAAATCCATACAAGGTATGTGATCAGCCAAGGACAAAAATGAAGGAAAACCTCAACCACCACATTGCACTGTAAAATAAAAAATAGACTAAAGTATAAAACAATGGAATAAATTACAATTACAATACTAATTGTCTTATTTTCTTCACTTTCAAATATTAAACCTTAAGGTTTTTATGGTTTTCTGGGCTGGTTTTCCTAGCAAGGCTTTCTAAATCGGCAGCACAGTCGATTTTGAGACACAGCCGATGTCTGTGCAGTCTAGACAGACTTTAAACTTTAATAAACCAGGACAGGATAAACTAAACCACGGTGTTTTAAACTTCTCCACTATGAATGACGCCTAAAATAAGCCTGAATCAGCAAACCTTCAGCAGAGGAAGAGCCGCCCGACAGCGGGCTGTTTTCATGTTCTTCAGGAAGTGAGACTCGTCCTGTACAACAAACAGAAAACAGGAGAATTCAATTCACATCCTGCGACTAAATCCACGCTTGAAGAGCTCACAAAAACCTTTAAAAGTCTTAATATTTCAAGGTTATACATAGATGTAACTAGGTGGGATGGAACTACTGAGATTTTTTAATGTTTTTGAAAGAAGTCTCTTCTGCTCACCAGGGCTGCCTTTATTTAAATAAAATACAGTAAAAACACTAATATTGTAAAAACATATTGTATGAATATATAGTAAAATGTAATTTATTTCTGTGATCAAAGCTGTATTTTCAGCATCATTACTCCAGTCTTCAGTGTCACATGATCTTCAGAAATCATTCTAATATGCTGATTTGCTATATCTTACTGGTCCCAAACTAAAAAGACAGATTATGTAACTAAAGTCAGTAAATATTTATTCCATAATAACTGAATATGATGTTAGCATTCAAATATTTTTAAAGAACTATTTTTTCAGGCATTTACAAGTGAAGTGAAGAAAATTTGTTTGCTGTAAGTGTTCATCACAAACTGCATTCGTTACACAAAAGCTGGACTCTCATACACACATGCACAAGTTATTTTCTAACTAACTTTCTAATGCAGTCAGTAAATGAGAGTGATTAAAAAACAAGTTTGCATGCTCCAGAGCCGATCCTCCCTATACGCAAAATACGCAAGCTGCGTAGGGCCCTTGAAACATCAGGGGGCCCCCTTGCTCTCAAAGATGATTTAATTAGTTTTGTTTTGAATTTGGCCAGCGGTTATGAAAACATGAATGATCATTTTTTTTAATGCAGTACACTGTCACCCTTTCAACGTAAAAATCAGTCAAATCATGTAATGTGAATGTCGTACAGTCTTGCTCGAGACAAAAAAAAACGAGTTGAAAGCGTACTGAGCCGCGGAAGAGACACTGTTTCTCGAGCACTTTCCGCGAGCGCGATTCGAGACGGAGTGAAACGCGGACAAATGCGTTTCATTCATTCGTTCATAACCATTTTTTTTAATGCAGTACGCTGTCACCCTTTCAACGTAAAAATCAGTCAAATCATGTAATGTGAAGGTCGTACAGTCTTGCTCGAGACAAAAAAAAACGAGTTGAAAGCGTACCGAGCCGCGGAAGAGACACTGTTTCTCGAGCACTTTCCGCGAGCGCGATTCGAGACGGAGTGAAACGCGGACAAATGCGTTTCATTCATTCGTTCATAACCACTCATACCCCACTCCACCGCCCTTACGGCACTGGCATGCTCTCACCATAATGATGACACTGAAAGGGCTGGATGGCTGCTGTTTGTCCATCCTGTTGAGCAGGTCATAGCTGATGATGTTGATGAGGCCGGAGCGAAGGTTGTCCTTGCCTGTAACCACCACATTAATGCTGTCGGCTCTGACAGATGGCAGCCATCGGCGGAAAGCCTGAGGGAAAAGAGCGAGAATTCACTTATGTCTTTCAAGCTCTTTTGAGGAAGGTTGAGTCATGTGACTAAAGCCTGCAGAGGAACGCTGGAAACATTCACTGTTTCCCTTTAAACTTTAAAATATAACCTCACAAATCCCTGCCGGGAAAGAAGAGAACGTGTACTTCCTCAAGGGTGCAGTGATGGAAAATATGAATTAATAAATCAGATTTCACAACATGTAGTCTTAAAAAAATGGTTGAAAAAACTGGCGACTGGTGCTTTTCAAGAGAGAAAAAACACAGATGCCATTTATTTTCAATAGCAAAATGTGTGCATATCTTTTTTTTTGTATATTTTGGTGACTGCAACCTTGACAAAAGCTGCTTCGTTAACTACCACTGACATAACTAAATACGTCAGAACTCTGTTTTTACATTATTTACAAAAGAACGACAACTATGAACTACTGTAATACAGAAAACAAGCGTGTTCCGTTACTTAAACAGTGCAGAAGTGTTTTACACTTTTATTCTCTAAAATTGAAATGCAAGAAAAGTCATTTTTAATATACTGTAAAAAGTTTATTAGGGCTTAGGTAAACATGTGACTGTTAATTTCTTTATTATAAAAGTCACAAGAATATAGTTAATTCTGAATCTCAGCCGGAGTCTTTTTGAAAGAAATTAATATTTTTATTCATCAAGGCTGCGTTAAATTGATCAAAAGTGACAGTAAAGACTTTTACATCTTACAAAAGTTTCAAATAAATGCTGTTCTTTTGAACTTTCTATTCATCAAAGAATCCTGAAAAATAAAATGTATCACCGTTTCCACAAAAATATTGAGCAGCACAACTGTTTTCAACATTGATAATAATCAGAAATGTTTCTTGAGCAGCAAATCAGCATATTAGAATGATTTCTGAAGGATCATGTGACACTGAAGACTGGAGTAATGATGCTGAAAATACAGCTTTGATCACAGGAATAAATTACATTTTAACATATATTCAAATAGAAAACAGCTATATTAAATTGTAATAATATTTATTGTTTTTACTGTATTTTGATCAAATAAATGCAGCCTTGGCAAGGGAAAAAAATCGTACCGACCCCAAACTTTTGAACGGTAGCATAGGTGTGACACGCATCCTCAAAAAGCATCCCTCTACAGTAAGAGTGTGTACCTCGGCCCATGTGAAGCGCACTGAGGACGGAGCGACCACCAGCAGAGGCCACTCACTCCTGTAGTAGGCAGCGATGCAGATGGCCTGGACTGTCTTTCCCAGACCCATATCATCAGCCAGGAGCAAACGGCCCTCTCTGGACACTGCAAAACTGACACATCAGCAAACATCACATTATATATTTACATTTTATGCACTCTGCAAATGCTTTTATCCAAAGCAAGTAAGTAAGCAAATTTTATTTATGTAGCACAATTAAACATAGCAAAGTTATCCAAAGTGCTGAACAAAGTAAAGGAAAGTTAAATAAAACCAAACAAAACGGGCAATAAAACAAAAATAAAGTTAGTTTAAAATGCTCTAAATTAGGAGTAGAGATTTAGGTGCAAGGCGGATGTTCAGAGGCAGTAGGTTCCACAGAAGTGGGGGCAGCAACAGAAAAAGCCCTATCTCCGTTAGTTTATAAATGGGAACGAGGCACAGATAAAAGAGCCCTGTCAGAAGATCTTAAAAGTCTGGTAGATGACAGAGGAATAAGAATAAGGCCACGTTCACACAGCAGCAGAATACGGTTGTCAGTCCTGTATTTGAGTCCTTAATACGGTGACGTTCACACACAGTACGGTTATTTGCCACATTCTGTAACCGAACTCACACCCGTAAATTTTCAGGACTCACGACCGCATTCTCGGAAAACACGCGCTGTGTGAACGGAACCGGACTGGACAACTAGTTGTCTGTCACATCATACAGAGCGAGAGAGAGCCGCTCTGCTGCACAAACGCGTGTCTACCGTGAGTTGAAAATGTACAGTGACTGAGAAATGAGCTGTGTGTCATCTGAAAGTTTTAGATCTCGTCAGTTTTCCACCGGAGCCGCTCCTGTCAGTTTTGTGTTCTGCGCGCAACTCAAATGCTCCGCTCTCCGCCCAAATATAAAAGCTGCTGTCGGTTAATGAAGACTTGACGGATGAACTCGACGCTCGATTGGACTCTTGTCGTGTCAGAAAGAAAATGCGGTTGTGAGTCCTGAAAATTTACGGGTGTGAGTTCGGTTACAGAATGCGGCTGTCACGCCTGAAAATAACCGTGCTGTGTGTGAACGTAACCGTATTAAGGACTCAAATACGGCTACGTTCACACTGTCAGTTTTTGGGATTGACAACCACATTTACTTACAGGTGTGAGTCTCGAAATGTCACGTTCACACAGCACCTTACAGTAGCGTCTCGAATGCTGTCTGTATGAACGTGCAACGGGAGTCAAGCTTGTATTCCTTACCAGTTACCATAGTGACAGTGACCAAAGAAATATCAAAGATGGCGACGTCCATAAAAATGATAGTCTTATCCCTTTCTGACACGACAAGAGTCCAATCGAGCCGCGAGTTCATCCGTCAAACCTTCATTAACCGACAGCAGCTTTTATATTTGGGTGGAGCGGAGGCAACTAGTTGTCCAGTCCGGTTCCGTTCACACAGCGCGTGTTTTCCGAGAATGCAGTTGTTGTGAGTCCTGAAAATGTACGGGTGTGAGTTCGGTTACAGAATGCGGCAAATAACCGTACTGTGTGTGAACGTCACTGTATTAAGGACTCAAATACAGGACTGACAACCGTATTCTGCTGCTGTGTGAACGTGGCCAGTATCTGAGAAGCTACTGTAAGCTGCTGTGTGAACAGGACATTTCGAGACTCACAACTGTTAGTAAATGTGGTTGTCAATCCCAAAAACTGACAGTGTGAACATAGCCTAAGATAGGATGGAAATTGATCATTAAGAGCTTTAAAAACAATCAACAAGATTTTAAACTGAATTCTAAAATGGACCGGGAGCCAATGAAGCAAAGCTAAAACTGGGGTGACGTGGTCACATTTCTTTGCCCTGGTCAACAGCCTTGCAGCTGCATTTTGTACCATCTGAAGGCGTGCCCAAATACCCAAATACAGTGAATTACATTAATCTAGACGTGAGGTAATAAAAGCATGAGTATCCTTCTCCATGTCTTGAAAAGACAAAATCGGTTTAAGTTTGGAAATAATCCGCAGTTGATAAAAACGGTTCTTAACAACAGAATTGATTTGTTTGGTGAAACACCAAGGTTCCTAACCTGAGAGGAAATTGAAGAGAAATGATTACCCAGCTACTTAAATTTGGGGGACCAAAAACAATTATTTCAGATAAGCGACTTTAAGTCAAGGTTCACCAGTATTTACCAGTTCATTTCCTGGGAATCGAACCCATGACCTTTGCATTGCTACCAACCACCGACTAACTTTTAACCCATTAAAACACCAGTAATGGAGACCTACTTGACCCCGTCTCTCTGGAAGGGCATGAGGCTGCGTGTGACCTGCGGATCCACGTGTGAGAGATCGGCCTCAGGAGGGACTGGAGCTCTGGACTCACTCTTCTCAAACTGAGAGGAGAAGGACTGCAGCACAGCGGGAGGTAAAGGCTCGATCTCCACCGTAGGCAGCTCACTCAGTTCCACCACTAAACAGAAGACATCACCATCAACTACATGCACTGTATTTTCCCAAAAATACATCACACATGACTAAGTCCATGATAAGTCCAACCCGGTCAAAACTGCATTATTGAGAGGAAAAGTCCAGAGGAAAGTCACATATTATTATGTTCAGAAATACAGTAAAATACTGGTATATAAAATGAAACATTGACAAACTATAATATAGAAACCCATTTCCACCATGAAATTAAAAAAAATTAAAAAGGTAATTTATCTCACCTTTTTTTTTTTTGTGAGACAAACTCAGAATTCAGACTTTTTTTCTTGCAATTCTTATTTTATATATAAAAATAAAAAAGTAATTGTGACTTTTTCATCTCATAATTCTGTCTTTTTCTTGCAATTGCGAGTTTATATGTCGCAATTCTGTCCTTTTTTTCAGAACTGCAAGTCATACTTGAAAAATCCTTTAAATTTAACTGTATTCAGAAGAACAGGAATTAAAAATACCTTGAAATATCTGTGCCATGAATTATATTTTACCACCACAGTAATGCAAGAAAGGGCCAAGCATTCTCACCTGCATTTGCATACTTGCATAAAAATATGTCTCTGGCATGAGCGTGAAATGTAAACTTAAATTTATGTTCCACTATTTAATACGCACTGATTACATTTATGCTCTTCGAAAAAGAATTAATTGAAGTGAATAAAATTAAAATGACTCACTGAGCTTCCCGTAGTCCTCAAGAAGGAAATTCCACTTTCTGGTCTTCATGTCTAATAATAAACAAAGAATAAAATGTGTGCATGATACATGTGAAAGCCTTCTGGAACTTTCCACACACTTTGGTGACCCATTATTTTTTAAAAGCATTAGAGGGAAAAATCCCTTTTTTAAAAAAAAAAAAAAGTGTTAAAAAAAATAAAAAATAAAATAAATTCTTAGATAAATTAAAAATACATTTATATATTTTGAAAAATTAATTAACTCATTTTAATGACCAAAAATATAATATTAAGCTTTGTCACACATTTTGCATGCAACAGTATGGCAGGAAGAAAAGCAAACCATCTCGTTTAATTTTCACACAAGTTGTAGTGTTGTAATGTATTCATCAAACTCTGTACTGTGATTAATGATTAAACAAACATCTTTAATTTATGGGAAATATAAGTTTGTCAATAACAAACTGATTGCAAAAGCTGATTTTAAATGACCTAGTCCCTACCTTAGGCTTAAACTAGCTTAAATAAAAAAAACGTTTAATATTCCTATAATTTTTAGAATTTCATTTGACATTTATTTTTATATTGTACGTTTGATGCATTTTGATGTTTATTGCTAGACTTCTACCAGACTACATTGGTTGCAAAAAATAAAACAGCTCAAATAATATTTGGTTTGACCTTCTAAATCAAACTTTCACTGAACATTCGTTGAGGTTACACTTTATTTCTATAGTCCACTTTAGACATTCTACTAACTATAAGTAACTTTGCAACTACATGTCAACGAAGTCACATTTGAGTATTAGTAGGGTTTGGGTTTGTAGAATAATGTGATGATAATGTACTTCACATGACTTCCTATTATAGGCCCAATTTTGTACCCCATTCAAGTTTGTGGTAAATCTATTACACTCACCATAATTTTTGGATGGCATTTTCTTGAAGGTTGCAATAACATCGGCCTGGTATCCAATATCCACCTCCACCCGACAGCGAGACACTAAAACGCACTTCCCCTTTACCATGGCACCTGGTTTCTGCCAACCCTGACAGAACCTCATCAGAGCTGCCAGAGCTGCTGCATCTTTGGGTCGACTGGTGGACGCTGAAAAATTCAGCCCTTCCATCCCATCCAGCGGTTTGAGAGAGACGGAGGGTAAACTCGCTGCCTGCTCCACTGAAACACAAGCAAACTCCATTACACCCTGTGCTACAGGAAACAGATATATTTTTGCATGCACTCACTGCTTGAGTATGCTAAATAACGTTCATGATGACATACTCAGCATCAGGTAGTCCTCAAGGCTGAAGTTCCACATCCTTGTAGCAGGATCTGTGACAGCAGATAAATGACAAATGCATAAATATTATAGGCCACCAGCTGTTTTCCTTTAAAGCAATAGTTCACCCAAAAACGAAAATTTGCTAAAAATGTACTCACCCTCAGGCCATCCAAGATGTAGATGAGCTTGTTTCATCATCAGATTTGGAGAAATATAGCATTGCATCAACTGTTCACCAATGGATCCTCTGCAGTGAATGGGTGCCGTCAGGATTTGTTTCTTACAAACACACAGCTTTTGTCTTCTCCAGATGTTAACTGATGGACTGGAGTGGTGTGGATTACATGTGGATTATTGTGATGTTTTTATCAGCTGTTTGGACTCTCATTCTGGCGGCACCCATTCACTGCAGAGGATCCATTGGTGAACAGTTGATGCAATGCTATATTTCTCCAAATCTGATGAAGAAACAAATTCATCTACATCTTGGATGACCTAAATTTTCATTTTTGGGATTCCTTTAAGCTTTATTAGCACACTAAGCTCTCTGCAAATAATGACAGCAGATATGGTGTCTGTGCTCACCATAGTTCTTAGAGGGAATGCTTTTGAATACAGTGATGAGGTCCGCATAGTAGCCGACCTCCACTCGGAAACGATTTTCTGAGTGTGACATGCATTTCCCTTTCACAGACACTGCTGGCTTCTTTGCAGGGACACTTCCTACTGCCTCAGGGAGTTTAGATGGTCGCTTTTCTCCTGTGGTCGGTTTGCTCGACTGTCCATAAAAGCTATGAGTTGCAGAAGCCGCTGTCTTTGTACAGGATCCTTTGGTGTCTATGAGCTGAGTCTGCAAAGATAAGATAAAGACCCATAATATTACTTTGTGTATTATATATATATATATATATATATATATATACACACATACATACATACATTATATTACACACACTAGTACATGTATAATGCTTTTATGTATAATTCAGTTTAATAATAGCAATTATATGCAAAACAATTGCTGAATTTAATTGAACACTTTTTTTAAATGAAATATTTACTTAAAACTACAGAATATTTCAAAACAGATGAGGTGAATTTTCCAATAACAAGGCTGTATGTCATTAATATTAATAATGCATTTTTGGCTGTTGTCAACTGTTTAGTTATTGGCAGATAAATCAGACATCGGCTCATATGTAATTATTTTAAAGTTAAAGAAATAAAACAATAATTTAAATCAAATCTGCAAATTGTTTTAATAATGTCTAAGTAAGATGATATTTACATACTCATTTAGAAATATAATAAAGCTTTTTACTTGCAAAAAGAGTAAACTATCAATCTGACGACAGAATGCATGTAGTATATTGTAGCATGTAGTATATACATTATACATGCATTTATTTGATCCAAAATACAGAAATATTGTGAAATATTATTGCAATTTAAAATAATTATATTTTTAATTTTAAAAAATTCTATTCTATTTTAATATACTTTAAACTGTAATTTATTTCTGTGATCAAAGCTGAATTTTCAGCATCATTACTCCAGTTTTCAGTGTCACATGATCTTCAGAAATCATTCTAATATGCTGATTTGCTGCTCGAGACACATTTCTGATTATTATCAATGTTGGAAACAGTTGTGCTGCTTCATATTTTTTTGGAAACTGCGATACTTTTTTTCAGGATTCTTTGATGAATAAAAAGTTAAAAAGAACAGCATTTATTCAAAATATAATTTTTTTTGTATCAATATACACTACCGTTCAAAAGTTTGGGGTCAGTAATTTTTTTATTTTCTTTTTTTTTGAAAGAAATTAATACTTTTATTCAGCAAGGATGTGTTAAATTGATAAAAAGTGATAATAAAGACTTCTATTTTAAATAAATGCTGTTCTTTTTAACTTTATTCATCAAATAATCCTGAAAAAATATGAAGCAGCACAACTATTTTCAACATTGATAATAATCAGAAATGTGTCTCGAGCAGCAAATCAGCATATTAGAATGATTTCTGAAGATCATGTGACACTGAAGACTGGAGTAATGATGCTGAAAATACAGCTTTGATCACAGAAATAAATTATATTTTTAAAGTATATTAAAATAGAAAACCAGTATTTTAAATTCCAATAATATTTCACAATATTAGTTTTTTTCTGTATTTCTGATCAAATAAATGCAGCCTTGCTGAGCAGAAGACTTCTTTAAAACACATTAAAAATCTCACTGATCCCAAACTTTTGAACAGCAGTGTATGTAGTACAGCAATGTTTTGATCATGTTGATAATTTAGAGTATCATATGATACAGTAGGCTTTATAGGGTTAATAATATAATATTGTATTTTTACGGATGTTCACTTTTCTACCAGGTAGTCAATTTTTAATATAAACTTTACTAGCAAATTACACCCTTAAATGTGTCTCTAAAAACCCTAAAAAGGACTATTATACAATACTGTTATTTACATAATCGTTGATTAATTTAGCAGACGCTTTAATCCAAAGCGACTTACTATTGACGAATACAACAAGCGATTCATCACAGTAAGTGCTCGTAATACAAAGTTTCAGATACTGTTCAGATTAGTACAAGTACTAGACCGGGGGGATTAAGGAAAGAGAAAGCAAAGTTTTTTTGTTTTTAGGATGCAGTCATGTTATGTATAATGCAACTTAGTCATAGCAATTATGTGTACACATTTTAAATGATCACTTTTCCACATAAAACATCGACAAAAATGCACAGATAAGGTCATTTTTATATGTCAGTCGTATTAATTATGCATTTTTGGTTGTAGAGGTCAGTTGGTTCCTGCCTGACAGGCTCTTAAGTAGTCTCACATTTCATTATTCACATTGCACATTGCCTATCTGACACTTAAATATAAAAAATAACTATTTCAGAGTAGTTTCTGAGCCCGGACAGAGCGGTTTCTGGTGCCCACCTGTGTTGCACCTTGACCAGGGGCCCCTGGATGTACCAGATGCCCAGGTGCAAACAGGTGGCTGCTCTTTGCAGGGCCTCCTGTGGTACCCGGATGTGTGTGCTCGCTTTGGGCAGATCCGGGTATCAGCAGAGCCTGTCTCTCGGCTCTTCTAGCCAGAGCTCGCTGTCTGTTATTTTCAATCCTCCGCTGCTGTTCTGGAGTCAGGTTCACAGACATCTCTGCAGTTACTGATTCCGACCGAGCCCTTCCTAAGACGCAGAAGAGCAAATCACACACATGTCGTGTTTTAAACGTTCACATATATTCATATATCAGCTCTAGATCCGGCTGCGATCTTCTCACTCTGCTGAACTCTTGCTATCGGTGTTTACAGTATTTTAAGCAGCCGGTCGCTTTTAAATGCTGTCACACACACCATAGAGGGTTTAACAGTCAAATCAAGTTATCTAATTCAAATACGAGTCATCAAATGTTTACATTTTGCTACCAGAGTAATCTAACAAATGCGTGAAAATTAGATTAATTATTATTGGTTATAGAGATCAACTTTACCATCTACTTCAAACGAAGCGCTGAAGAGGATATGACGCCACGGCGTAACGTCGCGCTGCTGGACGCACTGTGATGGACGCCAACCTTCTCCAATGGGGAGGCTAGATGTGACAAATGGGCGGGACCAAGGGTCAACACGCTTATTTTAATACAGTAATAATAACATTGTTGGTAAATGCGCTTTGGAATAAAAAAGAAGCGAAATTGAACTCTTGTATTATTACCGCTGCTTAGAAAAACATGGGTTAGATCTTAGTATGGAGCTAGTTATCACGCTTTCTCCATTACAGTTTTTCTCAATTGCTTTGGCTCAATTCTCGAAACAATCTTAATATTCTCTAAACTGTGAGTGCAAATGTCACAACTGTTTGCTGGAACTTCAGAACTTTATTGCATGTCTGCAAAATGTAGTTACTCACCCAAAACATTTCATTCATGCTTCAAAACCTAGTTATCGTGTCAGTAATTTGGCCAAGGCCACCAAAATATAAAGTATTTTTGTCATCGTGTGAGCCACACTGGTCAAAATGTTTAGTTGTTTTTTCACCATGACAGTCAACCATGGAAATGAAGGTTTTATACAAAATCTGATATTTGTTGAGAAGAGTCAATAGTACATAGAAAAAAAAAAAAGTATATGAACATTTGTATTTATGCAGTACATTTATTTTTGTACGAATGCATTACATATAAGTGAAGTCTTGCTTGTCCAATTACTGTACATTTCATATTTCTTATGTTACCACAAATACACAAAAATACTTCTTTTGAATACTTCAAAAATTATTCTTGCTGGACATACTGTCGCTCTTGTTGGTCAGGCCAAAGATTTATCAACATCACATCTGATGTTTTCCATTGCCATGCACCGGGGAAAAATCTCCTTGAATGCCGCACCCATCCCCTGCAATGATCAGCTGTGATGTCCTCACATGCAGCATTCATGGCATCCAACAGAGACATCTGATCTTGTGGGCTATGATCATATACTTTCCACCTCCATGCTGAAA
>NW_015555810.1:540161-540651 GCF_001515605.1 Sinocyclocheilus anshuiensis
TTTTCCCAAAATTGGTTTGTGTTCACTGACTTCTCAATTATTGTCAGTTGTTTTTGGGTGTATTGTGCTTTTTTGCTTCTGAGTTTATGTTTGTATTGTTTTAGTGTTTCACTGTAAAGAAGGCGGATCTCTGCATTATTTGGATCCTTGTGTTTCTGATTTGACAATGTTCTCATTTTTATGCTAATAGTTTGGCAGTCTTGATCAAACCAATTTTTGGGTATTTGATTTTTTCCATTTTTTGTTTTAAATTTTTGTTGTTTTTGGATTGTTTTGCTGATTTTTCAAATATGTAATTTATATCTTTGACAGCAAGATTGACACCTTCATTAGTGTGAGCATAGGTGTTACTGATATTCTTCAGTATATTCTTCTATACTCTCTCTCTCTCTCTCTTTCTCTCTCTCTCTCCCTCTCTCAGAGTCAGCATGCATCTCTCTCTCTCTCTCTCTCTCTCTCTCTCTCTCTCTCTCAGAGTGAGCATGCCTCT
>NW_015555810.1:540856-582575 GCF_001515605.1 Sinocyclocheilus anshuiensis
TCTCTCTCTCTCTCTCTCTCTCTCTCTCTCAGAGTCAGCATGCATCTCTCTCTCTCTCTCCCGCATCACTCCGCGTGTGTGACTTGTGCTCGTGCGCTGTCCCGGGAATCACGGTACTGAAACCGCCGCATCAG
This sequence comes from Sinocyclocheilus anshuiensis, assembly GCF_001515605.1. NCBI lineage: Eukaryota > Metazoa > Chordata > Actinopteri > Cypriniformes > Cyprinidae > Sinocyclocheilus > Sinocyclocheilus anshuiensis. The sequence goes on from NW_015555810.1 coordinate 540,991, forward strand.
CCACACGGAGCCACTCCGACACCGTTCAGCGGAACCCAAACTCACGGCGCGATCGGATTACACATCCCCGATGAATTGTCCTAAGGAATCGTGCGAACACGACGCGAAAAGCTGCTGCAGAATAACATTTCCCCTTGAAGCGACCGAAGACATGCGGCGTGCGCAAGAAGAAACATCACCTGCAGAAACTACCTAGGCTACCTGAATGATTTCACACCACTGAGGGATGCTTTAAGACATGTGGCATGCGCCTTTGAAGCTTTGCTTTGCAGGAGGACACATAGATCTCAAACCCAATGGAATGAATCGATCTTATGGCTTCTGACACCTGTTTACTGCCTTTTCATTATTATTTTTTATCTAATTCAGAATGCAATATAGATGTGCACTTAAATATTTCACAAAAGCGTCGTTGTTTCTCCGTTTAACTTGCAATCAATTTTAAGCAAAATTCCAAAAAGTGCAATGAACTTAATGCAGGTTGCGACTTTAATGCACCACTTAAGTTCTCAACTGTAGCGTGTTGCAATCGTTCCGGATTACCATGGCTTTCATGCATTCGCTTTTCACAGCCTAAATTTACAGGGAGTCCATAACCGTGCACTAATTGATCCCGGGCAGTCTCGATTCTCCCCGTTCTTGGATGCTGCGCGGTCAGGGCATGCTGAAGAGCCGCTGTTGCGTTCTCTTCAGTGACCTCAAGGTGTTTCTGCTCGGGCCACAGGCTCCTACAAACCCCATGAGCGGACAAACGGCCAGAATCAGCCCGTATGCCTCGGATAACAACAATACCTTACGAGCCCACCGGCTCCGGCACTGGAGTACCCCGTCCACAGAGGACCCTGTCGGGCCGGAGGAGGCTGTGGACGGATCCGGGTGGACGGGCCCCGCGGCGGAGGAGTTCCCCAAGGACCGGAGGGATGACAGATTCTCCTTCATCAGCTATGCAGAAGGAACCCCGGTGTGCAGGATATGCTTCCAGGGGCCGGAACAGGTAGAAACCGACCCTACAGTTCAATAAAGTAAACAAATGTACATGATAAATGAGATCATTTAACCATACTAAAAACCATTAAACTTGTTTATGCACTCTAAAAAATGCTGGGTTGTTTCAACCCAATTTTGGGTCAAATATGGACTAACCCAACCATTGGGTTAAAAAGTTAATTTAAAAATGTAACCAAAATTTAACCCAACAGTTGGGTTAGTCCATATTTGACCCAAAATTGGGTTGAAACAACCCAGCATTTTTAGAGTGTGTGTTATTAACTAAAGGAGCAACTATCTAATCGTGTTAATTTCATTACTAATTAAAATTTTACATTAGGACTGTCCAGTTTGTATTCCTATCCACCTTTTTAATGTAAGTCCATTATAGCCAATTGTTGTTTCTTATCATATTATTTTAATTTATTACGGTATTCATAAACACACGGGTACATTCTAAAAAATGCTGGGTTGTTTCAACCCAACGTTAGGTCAAATATGGACTAACCCAGCTGTTGGGTTAAATTTTTCAATTAAATTTTTAACCCAAATGTTGGGCTAGCCCATATTTGACCCAACGTTGGGTTGAAACAACCCAGCATTTTTTAGAGTGTAGTTTTACCATTTGCTGCGCTTTGTTATTCTTATAGCGATTAATGAATCGGACGTCTCGCACATTCACAGAAAAATAGCCTATTAGTTCTTCGTTGCTGGAAATAACAATCAATCAATCAATAAATTAATATGCAGCCATTTTCCTGTGGGTTTTTGGCATTGCAAGTTTCCATTTTTGCACAAACTTATAAAAGCTATACAATTTTTGCATTATTATTTGAGTTCATAATAGGCTACTATTTCAGCTTTTCTACTTCAAAATGTCACGTTTAATTTAATGTGATACTTGGCATTTCTTCGTAAATATTTTTGAAATTTAATAGCAATTTCTCAGTGAAAATTGTCAAATACTACACCATTTTTTTCAGTATCCAGTGTGTGGATCACAACACAACCTAAAGAGACTACAACTTAAATTACACAGTCAAACAAAAAGAAAAGAATGGTCTTACTGTCTTTAATTTATAACAGACCAAACTATGAACGTGACATTTTTTTTTTTTTGCATATGAACAAGGGTGAGCTCAGTTACAGCAGACACTCAGTAGTTAGAAAACAACACAAAACAGCATAACAGTTAACAGAACTGTAAACACACACAAAAATCTATAATAATTACCAACAACAATTATTTGAAGTCCATATACATATATACATATACACAGCCATTCCTTGCCTGGGCCTACTTCATTAAATATTCAGGAGCTAGAGCCACTGGCCACTCCCCCAATCACAATACACACTTATCATTTATCACATCACATCGCAGATGTGCAGACAGAACATCAGATGAAACTTATGTTTTTATGATGTACTTTAGTTACATAAGGTAATGTATATTAAAAGCATATATTATTATTTAGTAAAATGAAAAACATATTTAAAATTAATCAGTGCAATTTACATAAAAATTATTTTGAAGATTGAAAACATTCAAGGTAAGGATACTCTCAGTTGGCCGAATTATCAAACTTTAATGCCAGTGCAAGTTTTAAACAGGATTCTCATCATTTTGACCTACAAATTTCAATAACATGTTTTAATGATTTATTATTTTCAATTAAATAATTTCTCTTTTTTTTTCAATTTAATTTCTATGACTTGCCCGGTTGTAATTTCATAGAGACTGCATTTCTAAATAGATTTTTTAAATCAGATTTGAATCATTTCCACGAGTCCTGTTTAAATTAACCTCATGATTTTAAGGTCACGGCCCTGCAAATGGCAATGGAGTATTTACTTCTCTTAATGTGCCTTGTTTTAGTAGGAAAACTGTAGCTCAGAGCAGGCCTCATGAATTATTCATGATTATATGCAAATTGTTTCCACTTCAAAAGTAGCAGCGTCTTCCCCCAAAGGGAAGGTGATTCACCATAATTTACAACAGAACAACATTCATTTCACACTTGTTTCACTGATACATTTGAGCTCATGCCAAGTCAGAGTAAATGAAAAACTGGAGTGAGTTGAGTGTTAGGGCACATAAACTCCCATGTTACCTGAGCTGATCCTCTCCTGTACTGAAAGAAGGAAACCTGAGGCGAGTCGGCAGAGAGGGATCGACTTTCCTCCTCAGAGGGTTAGATGCAAAGAGCAAACACTTTTAAACACTAGTTTCAGAGGAGACCGGGGCTAGTTGTCACACAATTATAAGATACACCGTAAAAAAACAATTTCAGAGTTGCTTTTGATTCTTTGTGACTTTTTCGAAGTAGTTAATAAAACAAAGACTATTAGAAGACGTTTTACAAGAAAATACTATTTCAGACTTTTTACTTGCCATTTCTTTGTGCTTGTTTGTATTGTTTCAAAGTAAACACACCATTTTTTTTAGTGTAGAAGATGGCTTTTACATTTAATAAATAATCAGTTATTTAATTCAGTTTATTAATTTTAATATCTATTGGCCCAAACAATGATTTGATATTTTGTGTGTACACTGAAAAAAAGAATTGAGATCAGTTTTCACTCAGAAATTGATATTAAATTTCACAAATAATTACAAAGAAACAGCAAAACACAAAGCTTTTAAGTAGAAAGACTGAAATAGTACTTTATTGTTAAACATTCTCCAATTATTTTTTGTTTTATTTACAACTTCAAAAAATCATTTCACAGTGAACACAGAAAAAAATAGGTGCAGAAACAATTTTCACTCAGAAATTGCTAGCAAGTTTCACAAATAATTACAAAGAAAAGTAACACATTAAATAAAACGTGAAATTTTGAAGTATGAAGTATTTTCTTCTAAAACATACTCCAATAAACTTTTACAACTTTGAAAAAATTTTTTTTACAGTGTACCGCGTTTCTGCTTTGTGTTTTGTAATTGTTTAAAACTTACTTTCTAAAGCTTAAAATAAGCTTTCTAAAGTCACGTTTCCACCGCAGTGGGGCATGTTGTCACAACGGAAACATGCTGTTAGAAAGCTCATTTTAAGCTTTTCACAAAAGGTCAATGCGTGTTAAATGAACTGTATCTCTTTTTCCTTGACAATAACAGTAGAAATGCTCAGCATCTGTGTTTACTGCGTTTATGAATCAGAGAAAGTTCCTCTGAGGCGCTCAGTGTTTTTATTAACCGCTCCATAATGACACAATTTGAATTCAGATTTAAACAAACCCATTGTGCTTATGCAATTATAAGATTGCTGCCCCAAAGCGAGCAGTGTGATGTCTTTGAGAAGCTCTGCTGTAAGTGTAAAGAGCCGAAAAGGCGAACCCGAGGGACTGATTTCAGACGATTGTTCCAGTTAGACAATGATCAGATCTTCTCTCTTGTGCTTTTTGTGTGCAGAGACGAAGCAGAACTGATGTCTTACAGATACTACATGATGGAAAGACGTGTCTAGATGAAGGGCAGCGCTTTGATTTTCTGTCTTTTGTTGCTGTCTGACTGATTCATGCCTGTTTTCTGCTGATTCAGCAGGCTGTCGTTCAATGGCGCTATGAAAACATCCTGTCTAAACGTGTAACACTGAGTAATTGGTAATGTGCTGCTGCATCTTTCAGACGTCTTTGACTGGTGAATTGTTTCAAAATGTAATGATTGTTCATGAAGTATCAGGTCACATTGCATTAACCAGACATCTTTGTCTTTTCAAATGCATCTCGACTAGATCTGAAAAGCACAAGGAATGATTTCTGGGTTCAGTGCAAGTTCAGCTCTAAAGCATTTACAATTTCTCTCAAAAGACTTAAACATACACACTGCATACACACCTACACATTGTAGGTGTTCATATTGAACTAGTGTAGAATTAGTGACCTTGTCTGTGTAAACTTTTAACTCAAACCTCAATGTCACAATCACATTATGCCAGTACACTGCAAAAAAACCCGATTTTCTTACTTCGTTTTTGTCTTGTTTTCTAGTATAAATATCTAAACATTCTTAAATCAAGATACATTTACTGGAGACGCAAAATGGCTTCAGAAGTGTTTTTTCTTTTTGCAAAATATACCAAATTTAAAGGAATTGTTCACCCTAAAATGAACATTTGCTGAACATTTACTCACCATCAAGCCATCCAAGATGTAGATGAGTTTGTTTCTTCATCAGAAATAGACTAAGAAACAAAGCCGTCATTAATATGATTTTAACTTTCCATCTCCTAACTGATGGACTGGAGTGGTGTGGATTACTTGTGGATTATTGTGATGTTTTTATCAGCTGTTTGGACTCTCATTCTGACGGCACCCATTCACTGCAGAGCATCCATTGCTGAGAAAGTGATGGAATGCCTTTAAATGAGTGTATGCTTATAACAATAAAAAAAAAAGCTGCCAATGGGTGAGAAAAATACATTTAATTCAAATGGAAAACTAGTTTATTTTTCTTACCCCATTGGCAGATTTTTTTTAAGCAAAAACTTGTTTTCAGAAAACATAACTTACTATCTTAAATCATTTTGCTTTTAAGTAAAAGTATCTTGATTTAAGAATGTTAAGATATTTGTGCTCAAAAACAAGACACAAATACTGAAGAGGAAAATCATTTTTTGCAGTGTAAAGCCAGTAATGTTTACAATATGCATGAGGATAGAGACTGTTTACATTTAGCAAACCAGTGAGGTCTATAAAACCTGGAGAGAGCAATCTGTTAGCATTCCTTTTTTTTGTGGTTTGTTGGCCGGCGTATGATACCTCAGAAGTGTGCAACCTGCTGCTGCCATCTTAGCTTTGTTTTGATGTAGTTTTAGCATCTCACCAGAAATTCATGCATCTAGAAAAGTAACCCCACCTTAAAAAGAACAATGCACTTTATGTCAGAATAAATACAGGTTTTTACTTAATAATTAATGTAAAAAAAATAAAAAATAGAAGTTTTAGTTTTCTGCTTTTTTAAAACCCTCTGGAAAACTGTCTCTGTGCATTACTGTAACCATAATTTTGTTTTTTTAATCTGGGAACTTGTGTTGAACCCAGATGATTACTTTCATCTGTGACGTTCACTAAGCAGTGAAGCTTCTCTGCTGTTTTCACCTCAGCTTTGTAGACCTGCAGAGGCACAGATTCAGACAAGAGAGACGTATTATAGTCACAGAATCAATCTGCTGTTAAGATCCCTGTAGTATTACGTGCCTCACATACACTTTACCCCAGAGAGCCTCCGCTTGAGCATCTGTACTGCCTTTTTAGCAGGCGAAGAGATTTATGAGGAAGCCATGGAAGAGTTTAGCTGTGTTTGAGAGGCAGACAAACATGCAAGAATGTTTTTCCTTCATTTAAACAACAAGTGTTACAGTGCATGAAAATGATAGAAACAGCTACATAGATACAGTCACAGTCTAAAATTAAACAAATAGTTAATCCAAAAATGAAAATTTGCTGAAAGTGTACTCACCCTCAGGCCATCCAAGATGCAGATGAGTTTGTTTCTTCATCTGAACAGATTTGGAGAAATTTAGTATTTCATCATTTGCTCACCATTGGAGTGAATGGGTGCCGTCAGAACAGCTGATAAAAACATCACAATAATCCACAAGTAATCCACACCACTCCAGTCCATCAGTTCACATCTTGTGAAGACAAAAGCTACATGTTTGTAAGAAACAAATCCATTTAGTAAGACATTTGTAACTTTAAACCATCAGTCCATAAATCCATAATCCATAATAATGCTTCCTCCAGTGGAAAAGTGGTCTGGTCTGAATCAGGAGCAAAATATGCACAGATCAAGCACCGTTTACAAGCCAAAGCAGCTCTAAACAAATATATGGGTGGATTTTGATGTGAGAGACAGCAGGGGATGGACTTCTTTGAGTTATTATGGATTATAGACTCATATTGAAATGACAGTTTGAAGTAAAAAAAAAAAGTCGGTGGATTTGTTTCTTACAAACAAGCAGCTTTTGGCTTCTCAAGCTGTTAACTGATGGAAGGGTGGATTATTGTGATGTTTTTATCAGCTGTTTGGACTCTCATTCTGACGGCACCCATTCACTGCAGAGCATCCATTGCTGAGACACTGATGCAATGCTACATTTCTCCAAGTCTGATGAAGGTGTTGGGCTCTATAAATTCGAAGCAAATTACTTTAGTCAATTTATATGCACCAAATTATGATGACTCCCTATTTTTTCAAAAAGTATTTAAATTAATCCCCAGTATTTCTGAATCAAATATAATTATTGGAGGTGATTTCAACTGTGTGCTGGACAACATACTTGATAAACAACCGAGTCAGAAAGAAACAAACTCATCTAAATCTTGGATGGCTTGAGGGTGAGTAAATGTTCAGCAAATTTAAGATAACTATTCCTTTAAGCCACTAAAATGAAAATACAAGGACCAAAATCAAATTTTTGGCATTTTAGACCATGCATACAGTCGGTTGATGAAACAAACTGCTTCAGAAGCAGCATGGCCAGCACAGCTCTTCTCGATGCTTTTATGGCTTTTTACTCTAAGGACGCATTATTTTGCATGCAGTAATCCTGTGGAGGCACGGCTCTGAGCATTCACAATAACACAGGTCTACACTCCACTTCTCTGCCACATTCACATCACACTGAATGGAGGCCCAAATACTCAATGTCCCTCCAGCAAGCCAATGATGGAAAATGCTATTTCAGAACAGCTTAAGGCTGCGCTTATGTGCCGCCTTTTGTTATTCTTTACATTCGTGCATCATTAAGAGTCAAAGGCAGCCCCTTTCCTGGCATATATTTTGTTATTTACTACAGATTCAATTCATTTTTGCCTCTTTAGAGTAGCGCGAATGTTGCTGAAAAGTGGAAGTGGTTTGTAAACCACAGCGCTGGGCTTTCAAAGGGCCTTCGATGGCAAAAGTATAAATGTGAAAGAAGCACAATATTATCAGTTCAGGTTTTGTGTTGGTGTTACGTAGGATTTAATCTCATCTAGACGGTATGGCAAACTAGATTTTTGTAATTTATAACGTGCAAGTGGTGCTTATGTGGAAAAGTTGTTGTTTATCAGCTTGTTTTGCTTGCATAAACTCAGGACATGAAATCTCATCTAATCCTGATGTTTTAATTCACACGGAACCAAATAAGGAATCAGTCTGACACATTTAGTGAAATGACCTACTTACCATTAATCTGAAAAGTAGGTCTGATATGGATATCTCCGTATGGATTACCGCACTCGGGACTTTCTGTGAACAGAGTACAAATGATCAGTGCAAGAACGAGCTTAACCTTCAATCTTCATCATCAACCTCATGAGGTCAAACTATACAGTAAATATTATTTGAGGACTTTTATATACAACCTTGCTACCAATTTGGGGCACATCAAAATTAAAAAAAGTTATTGATAAAATGCATATTTCTTGTAATTTAAAGAAAAAAACTTTCTTACTGAGTTTGATGAACACCACAATGTAAAAATTGGGGAAATAAAAATGTGTGTGTGTGTGTATATATATATACTGTATATATATATATATATATATATATATTTACATATATATTTTACACTGTAAAAAAATATTTTTCAAATTTGTAAGATTATTGGAGTACGTTTTACAAGAAAATGCTATTTCAGCTTACACAAAAATAGCCCAAATACTGTGTTACTGAAAGAAATGATTGCATTAAAGTATGAATACAATTATCTATTATCTAGCAGTGTACTAAAATTATTATGTAAGGTTAAACAAAGATACTATGAATTAGGTGATAAACCCCATAACCTTCTGGCTGGTCATTTTGCCATTGTTGGTATGTATGTTTAAGCATCCACAGGAAACTGGCCGTTTTCCTGCATCTATGTGTGACGCCAATATTGCTCTTATACCTAAACCGGGTCGAGATCGGCTGCTGGTGTCATCATACAGACCAATCTCTTTACTACCCACTGAAACCAAAATAATCGGGAAAATCCTTGCAAATAGATTGAAGGAGCATATCTGTGATATTATACATCCGGATCAGACAGGCTTCATGCCAGGCAGACATATGTATTTTAATCTACGTCGCCTATGCAATGTTTTATATTCAAATCATAAAGAAGAAGCTGCAGTCATTTCATTGGATGCACAAAGGGCATTTGACCAAGTAGAATGGGGATATATGATGTCAGTCCTTAAGAAATTTGGTTTCGGCCACGTGTTTAGAGAGTCGATAAAAACAATATATTCCTGTCCAAAAGCCTGAGTAGTGACTAATCATAATATCTCAGCTCCTTTCTCAATTTATAGAGGGACAAGACAAGGCTGCCCGCGGTCCCCATTTCTTTTCGCAGTTGCGATAGAGCCCTTGGCTGCATACATTCGGCAACAGGCAGATATCCAACCAATCACGATAGGTGGCCTCCCACAACATATTTCACTCTACGCAGACGATATAATTTTGTTTATTAAAAATCCTAGTAAGTCTATTCCACATCTCCTCACTTCAATTACAAGATTCGGGAATATATCAGGTTTTACTGTTAACTGGGAAAAAAGTGACCTGATGACTATTGTGCCCAACACTTGTAAGCAGTATATAAGATCCACCCCGTTCAAGATAGCAGAAAACTCTTTTACTTATCTTGGTGTCATAATAACTAAAAAACCAAAAGACCTTCTAAGAGCCAATTGGCAAAAGAGGATTGATCAATTAAAAAATAATATAGACTATTGGAGAACATTGCCAATTTCAATGGTAGGTAAAATTAATGCAGTAAAGATGGTGAGCCTACCAAGATTCCTCCACCTATTTCAGTCTATCCCTTCATGTATACCACAATCCTATTTTAAACAACTAGATAAGATCATTTTTCAGTTTTTATGGAATTATAAAACAGCAAGAATAAAAAAACAACACTTTTTTAAATCTAAGGAGAAAGGGGGATTTGGGTTACCTTTCTTTAAAGCATATTATTGGGCAGCACACTTGAATATATTCTCTTGGTGGAAGGATGATCCATCAGAAGGAACCTGTGAACAACCTGAATGGCTTAAAATTGAACAAGCCCTTTGCTCTAACTCTTCACTGCAGGCACTATGCAATAGTCCAGGAAAGGTTAGTAAGCTTATCTATAATAATCATTTTGTTACAGGCCAGTCTTTAAAAATTTGGAAAGAAATTAAAATGTATATTAAAGCTCCTAATGTATATCTTGATAGTCCCATATGTATGAATCACTCCTTCGTTCCCGTTCTTAATGATAAGGTTTTTTCACTTTGGAAACAGAAGGGAATAGGCTGTGTTGGCTCACTTTATATGAATAAATAAGTAAAAATAAATATATATTTATCTACTACAGTGATCTAAACGTCTATTCAACAAACTCTGAGGTGGAACAAGCCAAAATGTTAGTTGATAACAGATAATTAAACATATCTAATAATTATCTTTAAAAAAAAGTATAAAATTAAAAACTAACTTGTAATTTTTGCCTTTTTTGCTACATAAAAAGTAATGGGACACCAGACTGTGGAAAGTCTAGAGCAGTTCAAAATGCAACTTTCTTGGTTACATTTGAATGTTTGCGTTGATTTTACAGTTGTTGTTATAATGTTTCTTAACCTGCCTTTAAATAGACATAAAAATGCAGCTTTTTATCAGACATCCTAAAGCGCGTCACATTTCTGACAGGAGTGGCCGTTTTTAATCACTCCAGCTAATTTAATTTAAAGGTCCCCTGAAATGCTTAGAAACAGCAGCGTTACTCTATGTGTTGACGTCATTTTAACTGAAACAGGAAGACAGGGCGGGACATATCGTCAATCAGAGACACGGTTTCTCTCTTTCCTTGAAGTCTAGCTGAGAATCCCCCTCGAGTCTCCCTCCACCCGGCACCATCACAGATGTTTATTTATTTCTGAGTCATACTTATTCATAATTCAGGGCGGCACACGACTGACACAGTTTTAAAGGGGAGTTACAATCTGACCAAGGTACTTTGGGTTCTGCAAACCCGTGCCACACTCTTTTTCACACCCTTCAAGCTAAATGGCTGTTTCTCTCAGGAATGCATTAGAGCCGGCAACCTTTTTGACGTGACGTGCCATTTTTATTCTTATTTGATTATGCTTTCAGCTGCTCTCGGATCTGTTTAACACATCTGACAGTGTTTAAATACATTTTGTAGATTTATATAAAGTCTAACGCTGCATAACTCAAATGGAACAGTTTAAGTGATTGTTTTTGAATGCTCTGCAGCAACCCTCTAAGTTCAACCTTTCTTTAATGAAAGAAATATTACTACTTTAAAGTTGGATATATAGTGCATTCATATCGCACTCACATATACATGTAGTATACACATGTAAAGCAATATAGTATACTATACAATATATATAATTGTATACTGTACATACAACTATGAGTACTATATGAATGTACTTTATATCCAACATTAATTAGTAATATTTCTTTCATTAAAGAAGGGTTGAACTTATTAGAGTTGCTGTAGAGTATTCAAAAATGGTCCCTTATAATGTATAGTACACACACACACACGCACACACACACACACACACACACACACAACAAGCATTAAAAGAGTAGTTCAACCCCGAAGAAAATTCTGTCATCATTTACGCACCCTCATGTTCTTCCAAACCTGTATGACTTTCTTTGTTCTGTGAATCACAAAAGAACACACACACATATATATATATATATATATATATATATATATATATAATTCTGGCTGCGCAATTGTTTATATCTTCACAAAATTGTATTATCTATTTTATTGCATAGCTCTATAAAGTTGTATATATATAACACTTTCATTATGCTGTGTTTTCACCAAATCTTGGATTTAATCCTTTTGTCAACTTGTTTTCTTTCAGTTAGCACTGTTTTCTTTTTCTTTTTGGAACTGATTGATCATAGGCCTGATTGATCTGAGCTTATGCAGATCATTTTGAGTGAAAAAAAGCATTATTTGTGGATCATTTTGGCAACGTTCACTCAAAAACTGAGGTGAATGAGCTCAGATCAATGAAGCCTATGATTAATCAGTTACAAAAACAAATACAAAACCTATGCTAATTAAAAGAAAACAAGTTGACGAAAAGACTGAATACAATATTTGGTAATAATATAGCATAATAAGCTTTATATGCCATTTTTTGTCGGCCGGTCATTTTTGACCAGGAACAGCACAAGTGTAACAAAGTGGGGAAAATACCAGAAAAATACAAGAATAGTCATAATTTTGGAGGAAATTGAAAGTTACTTTTAAAAGTAATGCTTTACAATATTGCGTTACTCCCTAAAAAAGTAACTAATTGCGTTACTTAGTAACTTTTTATGTAAGGTAATGCGTTACATTACTTTTACATTAGTTTTTGTCACCTGGGCTTGCTTATTTCACGTCTGTACAGTAGAGGGCGCAGCTCAAAAAAACCCTTTCAGCTGCGCAGCTATTCTGAATAGCATGAAGAATAGGACGCAGGAGAAGAAAGTTCAACACTAGGATTGCAAAGGGGCGCTAAATTTCCAGAAACTTTCAAAAAATCCATTGAATATTCCAAAAAATCCTGGAATATTTCCGAAATTTACTGGAAATTTTCCACCTATTTGCAACCCTATTCAACACTACAAACACAAATGTTATGTTTATCTAAAGTAATTTTTGCTTATTAGTATGGTTGAATTGGATCATCGAAGGTCAGCAGCAAAGACATTGGTTAATAAAATGGGATTAAATACACAAAGGATATTTGAAAGTGAAATGAATAAGCCTCAGGCTGAAGGAAATGTCAATTCATGTCTGTACAGTAGAGGGCGCAGCTCAAAAAAACCCTTTCAGCTGCGCAGCTATTCTGAATAGCATGAAGAAAAGGATGCAGGAGAAGAAAGTTCAACACTAGGATTGCAAAGGGGCGCTAAATTTCCAGAAACTTTCAAAAAATCCATTGAATATTCCAAAAAATCCTGGAATATTTCCGAAATTTACTGGAAATTTTCCACCTATTTGCAACCCTATTCAACACTACAAACACAAATGTTATGTTTATCTAAAGTAATTTTTGCTTATTAGTATGGTTGAATTGGATCATCGAAGGTCAGCAGCAAAGACATTGGTTAATAAAATGGGATTAAATACACAAAGGATATTTGTGTTAATTAACATTTAATTATTGCAGGTTTGCGTCATATTCTGAGTTTGCATTTCACTGTTTTTATTCATTTTGAGGAATACTGAATCTGTTTTTGTGTGAGTGAAATGAGTAAATGCATGTTCACATTTAGTCTAGAGCTACAGTAACATCATGTTCACACAGCGCACACAACGCCTCTGTACTCGCTCCTGATTTCTCTCAACATGAGAACAGGAGAGCTGTCGGTCAATACATGAGAAAACAAAGTAACTGGTGTTTCTTATTTGAAAAAGTAACTCAGATGTTTTGTTGTAAATGAAACAGTAATGCATTACTTTACTGGTTACTTCATAAAAGTAATTTGATTACGTAACTCGCGTTACTTGTAAAGCATTACCCCCAAAGCTGATTGTTATACCGTGTGTGAGCAAAGTCAGTAAGTTTTAGTCCAATGCGATAAGAAAAACTAGAATATTTGGGAAAAAGAAAATGACTTAAATACAACATGAGGTTTAAAACTCACCACTTCATTAACAACTAATTCAGATCGCTTCTGTTCACATTACATGCATTTATTGAATGTTTGGTTGTCACTATCTTGAACAGGAGTGAAATAAACAGCATTAAACTCTTTATCCGCAGCGTGGCTCTCGGTGGAGTAAGTGAAACAGATTGTCACAGTTGTAATGGCCGTCTGATTTGTGCTGCCCTGAGAACACGGAGGTGGATTAGGCTGCAGGTTTGGACGTGCTCCCCGTCTCCTCCTGTGCCGCCCTCCTCCCATTGGCTGTTCCTGCTCTCCTCATACTGTCCGGCCAACTCGCTCCCACTAAGTCCATCTGCAGACAGGCCTGTGTCTGTACCAACACTCCCGTTCTATTTCCTCTCGACGCTGTGACGGAGGTAGTGCTCTTCTTGGCTGAAGGAGCATCGGGGTCGTGCTTATGTAATACTCATGTTAAGTTGAGCTCGAGGCGGCTTTTACTTAGAGCTCCACTCTTTGGCAGAAGGAGCACGGATGAGATTTCTTGACTATTTTGATTGTTTATCCCAGACAACAATGAGATTAATGGAGAATTTTAGGTCTTCTCAGATGTTTCTCCTGAGGAAGCCCCCCCCTATTACTCTAGAGATCTCAACAATGTTGTGTTCGGATTTGAAAAGATACCAAAGTCTGCCATCAAAAGTCAGAGATCTCAATTTAAACTCAAATATTTCTCATCAGCGTATCCAAAGATCAAATAACCTGAACTGCTATCCATTATATGCTATTTTTCCCAACTTTATGAGAAATAAAGTTAATACTTTAATGAAACAGATGCCAGTTGTCTCAATATGAACTCAAACATTTCTCATCAAATGTTGCTTTCCTCATTCGGTGAGAGCTACTATATTCTTATTTTTTATCATTTTATGAGAAATTTCTGAGATGAAGTTAATACTTTATTGAAACTTGTCTGAGAACTCCATTAGGTCTCTTGAGCTCTGAAAGAGCAACCAATGAGCAATATGATTTTCCTCTAGGAGACACAGAGGAAAGAATAATCACAATTGAGATCTCAATTGTTTCTCCTCGACAGCAATGAGATTAATGGAGACCAAAATGAGTCTCCTGCTTCTCAGATGTTTCTCCTGAGGAAAAAGACCCCAGTTATCTCAATACTGTCTCAAATGGGGCTCAGATTTGCCATAATACCAAAGTTTTGAATCAAAAGTCAGATATCTCAATATGATCTCAAATATTTCTCATCAAATCTTCTAAGCCCAAGCTTTTCTCATTAGATTTAAACTTGCTGTGTGCTTAGAAGATGCTCTTTTACAGCTCAGGAGACATAATGGAGTTCTCAGGCATGTTTTATTCAAGTATTAACTTTGTCTCAGATGTTTCTCGTAAGAGCAACTCTGGGAGAGCAGAATTCAAGACGAAACAGAGGAAACAATAATCACGAATGAAATCTCTTTAATATCTCAGCTCTTTCTCCTACAAAACAATGAGATTAAATGGAGAGAAACAGAATCTCTTGCATCTCAAATGTCTCTCCTGAGGAAGAAGGCTGCAGTAATCTCAATACTGTCTCAAATGGGGCTCAGATTTGCCACAATACCAAAGCCTGCAATTAAAAGTCAGAGATCTCAATATGAACTCAAATATTTCTCATTACAAATATTCCATCAGTCAGTCCATGCTTTTTTCATTTGTTTTAAAGCTCATTGTGTGCTCAGAGGTTGCTCATTCATTGCTCAGGAGACATAATGGAGTTCTCAGACATGTTTCATTCAAGTATCAGATGTTTCTCATAATAGCAGCCTATGAGCACTAACATTTTCTCTGGAAGTGAAGAATTCAAATGATACATAGGAGGGAATAATCACAAAGGGGATTTCTCTAGTATCAGAAGCTGATATGCCATTTTTTGTCGGCCGGTCATTTAACAAAGTGGGAAAACTACCAGAAAAATACAAGAATAATCAAAAATTTGGGGGAAATTGAAAGTTACTTTTAAAAGTAATGCTTTACAATATTGCGTTACTCCCTAAAAAAATAACTAATTGCATTACTTAGTTACTTTTTATGGAAAGTAATGCGTTACGTTACTTTTACGTTACTTTTTCTCATCTGGGCTGGGCTTGCTTGTTTGATTTTTAATATAAAAAGTTCAATTTTTGGCAAATGTAAAAGCCCTTTCACACCAAAAGTGAAATGAATAAGGCTCAGGCTGAAGGAAATGTAAATTCACGTCTGTACAGTAGAGGGCGCAGCTCAAAAAAAAAAAACTTTCAGCTGCGCTGCTATTCTGAATAGCATGAAGAATAGGACGCAGGAGAAGAAAGTTCAACACTAGGGTTGCAAAGGGTTGGAACATTTCCGGTAAATTCCCCAAAATCCCTGGAATATTCCAAAAATAAATCCTGGAAAGTTTCCAACATTTCTGGAATATTTCAGAAATGTACTGGAAACGGAAAAACTAATTTGTTTCTCCTAGACAGCAATGAGATAAAAATAAGATCTGCTTCTCAGAGGTTTCTCCTGGGAAAACAGACCCCAATAATCTCAAACAGTGCTCACATTTGTCACAATACCAGTGTCTCCAATCAAAAGTCAGAGATCTCAATATGAACTCAAATATTTCTCATCAAATCCATGTTACTTTTAAAGCTGATTGTGTGCTCAGAGGTTGCTCATTCATTGCTCAGGAGACATAATTGAGTTTTCAGACATGTTTTATTCAAGTATCAACTTTGTCTCAGACGTTTCTCTGAAGATTCTGTGAAATATAACAATTTGTCAACAACTTGTGTCGATTTGCATTTCTCCGAATTAAGTTTTAAAGTTGATAAATGAAACATAACTGAGCACTCCATTATGTATCCTGAGCTTTGAATGAGCAAACTCTGAGCAATAACATCCAGCGCAGTTTAACCTCAGCTGATCTGATCTGTGTTTTTGGGTTCTGACATGAGAAACGGTTTTGAAACGTTTAACTCGCGCTCTGTTTATGCACTCGAGAGAAACGAGAGGGCATGTTGTGTGTGCGAGTGTGGATATCTCTCAGCGTGACTCTAGTGTTAGTGCTCGAAGGTGAGCGCTCACACTGCGCCGCACCTGTTACTGTGTCTGCTCTTCAGTTACGCAGCGCTTCACAGACAGGACAGTCAGGACGTCTACATCCATCCGCATCCAATTAACGCTGTCATCTACACGCAGCAGAGCAGAATATTACACACGCATAACTCACTACAGCACAGTCCAGTAGTAAATATACTACACTAGACACACACTAGAGGATCTGGTCCAAATCACAGTGAGCTGCCTGCTGAGAAAAACCAGATTCAACCAGTCGAAATTGGTTTGCCAGGAGTGTGTTGCTTAACTAACGCCAGAATACTCTAATATGCATCCATATAGACAGCATACATTAATATTTAAACCTTGAAACCACATACAGAACTACCAAATTTTGCTATAAGTTTGATTGCATCATATAATAATTGCTGTTAATAATGTTCATCGTCTGTTTGATTACGTCTTTAATTGATTTTCCGTACATTTCTGCCATATGTACATTAACTGACAGTCACCACTGATAAGCTACTACGACACTGCAAAAAATGCTTTTCTTACTTAGATTTTTTTGTCTTGTTTCCAGCCAAAATATCAAAAAATTCTTAAATCAAGAAGGATTTTCTAGACAAGTAAAAATTATTGTCTTGTTTTCAGAAAAAACATGTTAAATTTTTGCCTGAAACAAGCAAAAATAATCTGCCAATGGGGTAACAGAATGTTTTCTGTTTGAAATAAGATAATTTTGCTATCCCCATTGGCAGATTATTTTGCTTCTATTTAGCAAAAACTCACTTAATTTTGACATGTTTTTTCTGAAAACAAGACAATAATTTGAACTTGTCTAGAAAATCCTTCTTGATTTAAGAATTTTTAGATATTTTGGCTGAAAACAAGACAAAAAAATTAAGTAAGAAAAGCATTTTTTTGCAGTGTAAATATATTGTAGAAACTTAATTTTCTGTAAAGTTGCTTTGCAACGATTTGTATCATGAAAAGCGCTATACAAATCAACTTGAATTGAATTGAATATTGAGCAGAATAATCAATTTCTAATGAGATTGAACAGTACTTTGAATCATTTTTTTTATCAAAACGGTACACAGAAATTATTCAGCGACAAAAGCACTTCCATTTTCCTAACTGTTAATTCCCATCTCAACACAACAATCCCAAATGCAGACGATAAATAAAAAAACCCCAAAAAGATTAATACTGATAATACACAAATATACAAAGTATTCACATGCCAATAACATTAAAATGTAAATTAGGGAAAGAAAAAGAGAGAATAATTTAATATATTAATATAATAAATTAGATTATGTATTAAATAAATTAAAATTAAATTAAAATGAATGAATTAAATAAAAAAACAAAAGTAAAATATTTCTAAAAATTATATTATATACTTCTAATATGCAAATTTTGTGCTCAAGATTAGGTGCCCATTTCTTATTACTTTTGTAGTGTTGTGCTTCTTCATATTGTTTTTTTGTGGATCTATTCAGGATTCTTTGATGAACAGAAAGTTCAAAAGAACATCATTTATTTGTAATCTTTTGTAACATTATAAATGTCTTTACTCTCACTTTTGATCAATTTAATGAGTCCTTGTTGAATAAAAATAGTGATTTCTTAACAACAACAACAAAAATCTTTTATAAAAAGATAAAAAAGGTTAGTTTACTGGGATTCACAGAGCTTTTGATGATCCAGTAAGCAGCAGTTTACCGTATATAGTGCACTTAAAAAGTCACTCTGAAGTCTGAATGAACGTTGGGCTTTAGTTCTCTTTTTTCTATTTAAATTTCATATAGTGCCCATGAGGAGGATAAAATATTTGTTCTGAAATTGTCAGTTCACACACTTTTCATTATGCCTGAACTGCAGCTTCTAAAATTCGAGATAAAACACTGAATAAGTGCTTGGTAATGGAAAAAGTGCAGATAATACATGCTTTTAAATATGTTTAAATTAAATACATTTAAATACATTTATGCATTTAGCAGACGCTTTTATCCAAAGCGACTTACAGTGCATTCAGGCTATACATTTTGTAGCAGTATGTTTACAGCAAACAAAAGAAAAAATAACACCACAATTAACCCTATAAAGCCTACTGTATCATATTTAATGTATGAATTTCTAAAGTCTCTGAATGATCAAAACGTTGCTGTGAAACCTCTTGCACACAATCTGCTCCATGCCTTCTGTCGTCTGATTGATAGTTTAGACTTTTTTTAGCAAGTAAAAGGTCTTTTAGTGTAATTGTACAAACGTCCAGCTTCAGCTCGTGCTTCACTTGTCTTGCTGTGAAATCTTTACTGATTTTTATAGAGTAAACATAAGAATATCTTTGATATGGTTAGTAATATTTCCAGATGAACACTTACTGGACTGAATCAACTTAGCTTTGATTATCCAGACATCGTTTTTTTTGTTCAAATATGAGTCTCAAATATGATCATCAGGATTTTGAGGAACGTTTATTTGTTCATCTCTCAATAATCATCGTATTGCATTGCATTATATGTTTTGATCATAAAACTAAGTATTTAAATTTCATCTTACTAAGACATATTATTGGAGATATAGAGTGACGATTGATATTTATATCATTTTATGTAAGTATCTGCTGTACTGTTATAAAGATCTCATTGATTTACGTTACAAGCATCAAAAGTTCATCACTTTTTGGTCATGTAAATATCAGCATCTGCAGCAAACTGCATATTTTTGCTCAATCTGGGCCTCTGAAGAAAAGTGAGGTGTTTTTTCCTCCTCGAGTATGAGCTCCAGCTTGTGTGTGTGTTTCAGGGTGAGCTGCTGAGCCCGTGTCGCTGCAGCGGCTCCATTCGCAGCACTCATCAACCGTGTCTCATCAAGTGGATCAGTGAAAGAGGCTCGTGGACCTGTGAACTCTGTTATTACAAGTATCAGGTGATCGCCATCAGCACCAAGAACCCGCTGCAGGTACAGCACGTCAAAACCACTTACAAGACACAAAATGAGCCCTGAATTTAATTATGGGAACAGTTCTGATTCTGAATGATTCTTTTAAAGGGGTCATATGATGCGATTTCAATTTTTCCTTTCTCTTTGGAGTGTTTTAAAACTACAACCATGAAAGAATATTTGTGTTACTTAAAACCAAATTAACTAACTAAATCAAAATTAACTAAATCAAAAGAATAAATAAATAACGTTTTTATATCAGCTAGTTGCCAAGGCAACATTTCTCATTATTATTTAAAGTACTAAAGTACTAAATAAAATTTTACTTTTGAGGAAGAGCACATACAACGTTCAAAAGTTTGGGTCAATAAGGTGGAGGTCTCTTCTGCTCACCAAGACTGCATTTATTTGAATAAAAATACAGTAAAAAGCTGTTTTCTATTTGAATATATTGTAAAATGTAATTTATTCCTGAAAATTAGAAATAGGTCTCCTCACAGATTTTATGAAATACTAAATTCACTCATATAGTCACACAAACACACATGAGTGTAAACAGAAAGAGAGAAAACTCTAAAGAATCAATTGATGAATGATTCAGTTTGTTTGTCTTTGTGCAAATGGCAAATAAAACGTGACACAGCAGGAGAGACTGTTTGTGTCGCATTCATTCCCAGTCATAAGAGCGGATTCTCTAAAGCACTAGTTAGAAATTCTAATGTACACTAAAAAATTATTTTGAAGGATTATGGGATTATGTGTTTTACATAAAAATACTATTTCAGTCTTTGTACTTCAGAATTAAATTTTTTATTCAATGTATTTAATTGTAATTAATTGGGAAATTTACTAGTAATTTCTGAGTAAACATTTGGAGCTTGAAAATATAAATCACCATATTCTCAGAAAACAGAAGCTCTGACAATCTGCCTAAATTTAGTATTTTTTGGTAAACTATTCCCTTAAAGTAAAAAAAAAAAAAAAATTTGCTGTCAAATTACTCACCCTCAGGCCAACCAAGATCTGACGGCACCCATTCACTACAGAGTATCCATTGTTCAGCAAGTGATGTAAATTTTACATGTATTTTTACATTTTACCTTTACCTGTCCACATACAGTGCAAAACATTATAATTAGAATGTAAAAATCAAAACCAACCCTAAGCCTGATTCACAATAAAAAATACTTCCCAGAAAGGCAAAGAAAAGAGAGAGCAAAGGGAGAAACAGGAGGAGAAAGTTAGTAAAGAGGTCAGGAGTCATAATCAACCTTCTGACACAGAACATGGGAGGACACAACATCTCAGAGCGCTGGACAAACACATGGAGAGAAAGAGCTTCAAGTAATGCGGAACCAGGCCAGACACAGCCGTCTACCTTCATTAATATTACCTCTAGTTTAAATGTAGATGGAAACAGGCATAAATCAGAGAGAAACTCCAGGAGTTTTGGATTAGTGTTTCTTCAAACAGAACACTAGATGAGATACCCAGTGCTCAACACACATCTGCCTGGATCCAGAGATTTATGAGTCATTAGTATGAAATAATACATGCACTGGGTTCATTCTGCCATCATACTCTTACCTTACTTATCTCTATGGAAGCCTCAGAATTGTGAGATATAAACTCAGAATTGCGAGATATAAACTAGAATTGCAAGATATAAAATAGAATTGTGCAATGTAAACTCAGAATTGCGAAATAACTCAGAATTGCAAGATATAAAGTAGAATTGCAAGATACAGGATAAACTAGAATTGTGAAATATAAACTCAGAATTATGAGATATAAACTAGAATTGTGAGATATAAAATAGAATTGCAAGATATAAAATAGAATTGTGAATGTAAACTCAGAATTGCAAAATATAAACTAGAATTGCGAAATATAAACTCAGAATTATGAGATATAAACTAGTATTGCAAGATATAAACTAGAATTGCGAAATATAAACTCAGAATTATGAGATATAAACTAGTATTGCAAGATATAAACTAGAATTGCGAAATATAAACTCAGAATTATGAGATATAAACTAGTATTGCAAGATATAAACTAGAATTGCGAAATATAAACTCAGAATTATGAGATATAAACTAGAATTGCAAGATATAAACTAGAATTGAGAAATTTAAACTCAAAATTGCGAAATAACTCAGAATAGCGAGATATAAACTAGAATTGCGAAAAAATTCAGAATTGCATGATATAAACTAGAATGGCAAGATATAAACTTAGAATTGCGAAATATAAACTCAGAATTATGAGATATAAACTAGAATTGTGAGATATCAACTAGAATTGCGAAATTTAAACTCAAAATTGCAAAATAACTCAGAATAGCGACATAAACTAGAATTGCAAAATAACTCAGAATTATGAGATATAAACTAGAATTGCGTAATTTAAACTAAGAATTGCGAAATAACGCAGAATTGAAAAATATATACTCAGAATTGAGAAATAACTCAGAATTGTGATATATAAACTAGAATTGTGAGATATAAACTCAGAATTGCGAAATAACTCAGAATTGCGAGATATAAACTACTGCAAGATATAAACTAGAACTGCAAAATATAAACTCAGAATTGCAAAATATAAACTAGAATTGCGAGATATAAACTAGAATTGCAAGACATGAACTCAAAATTGCATGATTTTTTGTTTTGTTTTGTGGCAGAAACAAGCTTCCATGTAACTCAAGAATTATCAGAATTATCAAAACAAAAACTTACAGTTAACCCGAATGAATCTCTCTTCTCCGCAGCTCTAATCGTCCACGAGGGCCCATCCGTTTTCCGTATATTCCACCGCTGGCAGGCCGTCAATCAGCAGTGGAAAGTTTTAAACTACGATAAGAAGCGAGACAGTGAGGAGCTGAAGAAAAATTCACTGCTCCACCAGAGGGAGCCGGCAGGAGCGGACGTCTCTCCTTCACCGTCTTCACTCATGGCTGCTGCTGGGACGCCGGCACTCGACGTGACCGATGGCACGACAAACACAAACATCACAGCGGCCGCGCAGGACTCCTACCAGACTGACACTCTCGCTGACGGGCCAGCTTTACCGGACCAACACTGTCCCTATAACCTCCTGCATTTACTGAGTCATCTACGACCGCACGAGGCACGCAGCCCAACCAGTAACATCAGCACGAACACCACTAAACCTAGAGAAGTGGTTATGAGAGTCACTACCGTCTGACTGGAGGCCTTATGATGGGACCCTTCAACTCTTTTCAGCACAGAGAAACAATAAGCACAGTGTTGGAACTGTTGGATTATTTATGACTTTTACATGCCGACACTGATAACAAACAATGTGGGTTTTTAATTGCAGAGGCTGAGATCTTAAAAGCAGGTTGGTCCGCTGATGAATTTAAAGGGACAGTTCACCCAAAAATGGACATTGTCATTCTTTGATGTTCTGAACATGTATCATGTCATTTTATTTCCTGTGGAACACAAAAGAAGAATTTATGAAGAATCTTCACACATACAACAACAACTGATCAATGTCAGGCTCCAAAAAAGCACCATAAAAGCATCATAAAAATTTTATTTTTATTCAGAATTTGTGTTCTACAGTACAAATAAAATTTGTAGTATTATTGTAAGTTTGGTATCATTGATATGCTATTATACTTTTTTTCCCCTATTTAAATTTTAGTTAAAGTTTTAGTAATTTTGTTGTGTGTTTTTGTCAACATTATTAGTTTTTGTTTTTTAATAGTTTTTGTTTTTTTTAATAGTGTTTTTATAGTTTGTTTTATTTAGTTTTATTTCATTTTTAATTGTAGTTATTTTAGTACTTCAACACAAACAAAAAGAAACATACATATTTTGAGTTATTTAAAAAAAATCTATTTTTTTTAATTTGTTGTGTTTTTGTTATTTTTTACAATTTAAAAAAATATATATCTATAAATATATTTCAGTTTTAATTTTATTTATTTTAGTACTTAAAGTTAAACTAAATGAAAATGAAAAATGTTGCCTTGGCAACTAACTGAAATAATTTAAAATTTAATTTTATTCCAGTGTATTCCATGTTTATTTTATATCAAGTAACTAAAATGTTTTTGTTCGTTTTAGTTTTAAGTAAGAATAATAACCCTGCTTGAGGGCAGGGCTATTATAGTTAACTAAAACTAAAATTAAAACATTTTCGCTACATGAAATAAAATAAATGTTAACTGAAATAAAATATAAAACAAATGTCGTTTCAGATAGTTGCCAAGTGAACATTTCTCTCATTAATTTAGTTTAGCTTGAAGTACTATAATAACTAAAACTGAAACTTAAATAATAACGAATAAAACTATATAGACATAAAAAACTACTAAAAATGACAAAAACACACAACAAAATTACAAAAAATTTAACTTAAATTAAAATTAAATAAATAATAGAAATAAATAATACAAATTAAAAACTTGTTCAACATATTTCAAGAATCTATAATAGTATCTCAATGATAAAATAAAATTTTATTTTTGTTTTTGGGTGAACTATTCCTTTAAACAAACACTTCTTTTACACAATATTTACTTAAAAAAAAAATCACAAAAATATCTGAAAACAGAATACACTCTTAAAAATAAAGGTGCTTCACGATGCCATAGAAGAACCTTTTTGTCTAAATGGTTCCATAAAGAACCTTTAACATCTGAAGAACCTTTCTGTTTCACAAAAGCTTCTTTGTGGTGAAATAAGGTTCTTCAGATTATAAAAAGCTAAGAAAGAGATGGTTCTTTAAAGAACCTTTGACTGAATGCTTCTTTGTGGAACCAAAAATGGTTCTTCTACGGCATCGCTTGGAGAACCTTTTGAAGCACCGTTATTTTTAAGAGTGTATGAGCACAATCCATTGAAAAGGCTGATGCTATTTAAATGAAATGATGAATATGTTTACAGTAACGTTACCGGTGGCGCCACAGAAACGTCAAACGAAGCCCATGAGCCTTTCACTGTCCATAAATAATGAGTGACAGCTGTCAGTCATCACACAGACAGATGCAGGACAGCAGCTCAATCAGTTGAAAAGCACAAACTCTCTCGCGCTTTTTCTCTGTTCCTCTCATGCTTGCTGGTTATGCATGTTTTCATATTCACAACCTTCGTGACGATATCAATCCTCTCAAATCATATGACAGGGACGTCCTGCGATCATTGCTCCCTTGAGCACTTAAAGTCAACATGAAATCAAAATTAACTCCACAACGGATACCTGGTCTTATTGTGCACAAAAAAAATGAGTGCACTTTATTCTAAATAAAAGATGTTTGTCAAAATGTAATAACTTGCTCTGCCTCTGAATTAACTTTCCTTCACGTTATTTATTATTTTTCAGTAAAACATTTTTCTTGTTAAAACAACATGATATCTCAAAATAACCAGATATTGTGGTTAAAAGATACATTTTCTTGTAATAACAATATGTTATGTCACTTAAATGATATATTTTCTCATAATAATGAGATGCTACGTCATTTAAACAATAGATTTTCTCGTAATAACGAGATTCTCTGTCATTAAAATGACATTTTCTCGTAATAACAAGACGTTATGTAATTTAAACGATATATTTTCTTGTAATAACAAGATGTTGTCATTTAAACAATATATTTTCTAATAACGAGATTCTCTCATTAAAACACTTTTATTGTTAAAACAACATATTTTCTTGTGATAAAGAGATATGTTGTTAAAACGATATGCCATGTTGTAAAACATAATTTTTCTCATTAAAACACATTTTCTCGTGAAAACATGATATGTCGTTAAAACGATAGATTTTCTTGTAATAACGAAATGCTGTCAATAAAACATTTTTCTCATTAAAACGACATATTTTCTCTTAATAACAAGATTTTATGTTGTTAAAAAATATTTTTTAAACAACATAATAACATCTTGTTATTAAGAGAAAATATGTCGTGAAAGTGTTGAGAAAAATGTTTTATTAATGAGATGCTGTCGTTAAACATATTTTCTCGGAATAATTAGATATGTTATTAAAACGATATAACGATATATTTTCTAATAATAACAAGATGTTATGTGATTTAAACTATATTATTTTTTAGAAATAATGAGATGGTATGTTGTTAAAACATATCGTTTTTATGATACGTCATTATTGCGAGAAAATATGTTGCTTTAACACGAAAAATATGTCATTTTAACAACATAGCATTTTGTTATTATGAGAAGATATATTGTTTAAACAACATAATATCTCGTTATTACGCCATAATTGAGTGGAAAAAAATAATATGCATGTGGCAGCAATGTGCCGCCATAGCAAACAGTGTTTCATGTTGACTTGAACCCCAGGAGGATTGTCCCTTCAATTAATAACAAATACAGTTCTGATAAAAAACATTATATTTAGCATCTGTTTAACCCACAGACAAACAGCGGATCTGAATTCGAAGGCTAAACTTAGTGGGTTTGATTAAAGGACTGGTTCACTCAAAAATTTGTCATCATTTACTCACCCTCATGTTATTTTCTTTCTTTCTTCTGTGGAAAAAAAGCTCCAGAAGAATGTCAAAGCTGATTTTTAAGATTCATAAAAAGGTGATTTATAGCACAAAAGACCAAAAAAGCCATAAAAGTATTAGGAAAGTGCACAGAAAATGTGTACAAATGAGTAAATGATGACAGAATTGTCATTTATGGGTGAATTATTATTTTAAGAAGTCCCTACTGATGCAGTTTACTTGTTTTGCCATTATATATTTCTATCAAATATATCGACTTCAACATGGTGTGCTGAGATCCATATTTTTGTCATGTTGCCATTTCATATCTACTGAAATAAAATTAATGTATGAAATGAAAAGCTTTTACTAAAATATGATTCCGAAGTGTTTAAGGTCTGATATGAT
Source organism: Sinocyclocheilus anshuiensis (assembly GCF_001515605.1). Lineage (NCBI taxonomy): Eukaryota > Metazoa > Chordata > Actinopteri > Cypriniformes > Cyprinidae > Sinocyclocheilus > Sinocyclocheilus anshuiensis. Next base: position 567,528 of record NW_015555810.1, read on the forward strand.
AGAGGACAGAGAAAGGTTTGACTCGTTTCAGTACCTGTAGGGCATCAGGTAGTGCTGAGTGCTGATGATAATTCAGTTCATGAGGAGCCGCTTTCAATAAGAAGAGTTCAAATATCAGTCCAGCTCAGAGTTCATCAGATCTGCTCCACTTCCCAGCATCTTTAAAAATAAAAGCAGAAATGGGTCAATGTCAAGATTATTAAACTGAAACTAAAACTAATCCATAAAAAAAAAAATAAAAAAAAAAATAAAAAATAACTCAAATTTAAATTTAAAAATGAAAAAAAACTAAAATTAATAAAAAGCAAAAACGAACAAAAATGACTAATACTTAAACTAAAATTAAAATGGAAAATATAAAATTAAATAAAAATAAAATACAAAATATTAATAAAAACTACAAAATAAAATGACTAAAAATGTTGATGAATAAAATTAAATAAACAATAACAATAAAATCAATAAAACTATATATAAATATATTTCACAAAACTAATTTAAAATATGAATTTTTGTTTAGTTTAAGTTGAAATATTCAAAGAATTAAAATTAAAACTGAATTCAAAATTGATAAAAGAAAAATTAATAAAATGCAAATAAATGAATAAAAATGACTAAAACTTAAACTAAAATTAAAATGAAAATGGAAAATATACAATTAAATAAAAAATAAAATACAAAATAATACAAAATATTAATAAAAACTACAAAATAAAATGACTAAAAATGTAAAATGTTGATGAATAAAATTATATAATCAATAAAACTATATATAAATATATTTCACAAAACTAATTTAAAATATGAATTTTTCCGCTTAGTTTAAGTTGAAATATTAAAATAATTAAAATTAAAACTGAATTTAAAATTGATAAAAGAAAAACGAATAAAATGCAAATAAATAAATAAAAATGACAGAAACTTAAACTAGTTTAAACTAAAGTAACTAAAATAAAAACTGAAATCAAAAGTAATAAAACAAAAACTAATAAAAAAAAAAATAAAATTAAAATGAAATAAAAATAAAAACTAATCCAATTATACTAAAATAACACTGGTCAATGTACAGAGAGCAATAAAACAAAAACTAATAAAAAAAAAACTAAAATTAAAATGAAATAAAAATAAAAACTAATCCAATTATACTAAAATAACACTGGTCAATGTACAGAGAGCACAAAAGTTTAAACATGCCACGATATCAAAACTATATTGTTTTGAGGCTTTTAGTTTATGTCTATACTAAAAGTTAACTAAATTATAAATAATTTTAGCATAAATACAAAAAAAATGTTTTTTCTCTTCCAGGAAAATGAAGCAAAGATGCTGCGGACTCCTGAAATACACAAATATTCGTCCAATCAAACGCTCTCTAGAATGAGATAGTCCCTCCCCTCTGCATAAGTATGCTTCACGGAAGAGTGAAGAGTGAAGAGTGAAGAATTTTTTTATATATAATCACATAAATCCACATTAAACTTTCATATCGCATCACATTCTCTATTTTCATTTATTATTTTTTTTATATATAATCACATAAATCCACATTAAACTTTCATATCGCATCACATTCTCTGTCTCAAGAGTTCCTCTGGGTCACACGGAGTTTAAAAGTAAGAGTTTGGGTTTGAATTGCATCATTGCATATTGTAGAGCGATTTATAAAAGCCTTTGGCATCTCAAGACTCAAAGCTGACCTGGTCTTCTGGTAAAAACATCAGGTCCTGCATCAAAAACTGATCCATTTTAGGCCTGAGGAGAAGTTTGAAAGAACATATGCATAACAGAGTGAGCACAGGAGCACAGTTTCCTCCAGAACTATCTTTCCCATTCACTTTCTCTGGGGATTTCAAATATCTGTTTTAAATAAAGAGTTCAAAGCCGTAAACCAAACCAACCAGCTCAGAGATGAATCACATTACAAACCTGATTTAAAGCAAAACGTGCATGAAAGCTAGAAAAACAACTAAAGACACAAGACTGTGTAATTCAATTCAAACTACTAATCCCATGATGCATTTCAAATGAAATTAAGTCACATTTATTTCTATAGTGCTTTATATAATACAAATTGTTTTAAAGCAGCTTCACATTAATAAACAGGAAAATAACAGTGTTAATGTTGTAAAATTCATCATGAAACATTCGAATTAAGTTCTAAAGCAGCTCTACAGAAGATTATCATTATTCAGTTCAATTCAGTTCAATGCTGATTCAATGCAGTTCAATAACTGTCAATGTCGCAAAGTTCAACAACTATAAAATTAAATAAAAAATGATTAAATATACAGTAAACCTTTTGACTTTAATTATTCATATAAGTACAAAAACAATATATTTACTGAATTAAGATATGAGAAATATATATATAAATAAAAATAACTAACAAAAAATTGTAAAGCGTAATACATACAATGATATACAATATATATATATATATATATATACAGTATATATATTTATATTACTTTTTATATTTTTATATTTAGATGTGTATTAAAAAAGCAGCCAGTGTCAAGGTTATTAAACTAAAACCATAAAAAAAACTTTATTACTTGAAATAAAATAAACGTTAACTGATTCATTGCATTTAGTTTAACTTGATGTACTAAAATAACTAAAACTGAAATAAAATGTACTAAAAATGTTGAAAACTTGAATGAATAAAACTTTAACAAAGTAAATCAAAAGAGAAAATATATTTGAAAAAATCTTTTGTTTTGTTTGAGGTGTATTATGATCATTTATTTCTGGTTTAGGTTTGCAATTTTTGTATATATTTTTACATATTTATTTTTAAAAAGTGTATTTATATGTGTATGTGCAAATGCAATTTGCATTTTGCAATTTGCACAGGTGGACCTCACCTGAGGATTATGGGTAGTCTTGTGGCATCTACAGAAGCAGATGATCACTGAAGAACCTCGCGGTACGTCTGTCTTGAAAGCTATATATATATATATATATATATATTACTGTTAAAAATCAAAGTCTCTCTGGAAAAACCATGACTGGGATTTTACCTCAGTAGCAGAAGTGAAGTATTGTGCTCTACTGACACACACTCATCTGAAATCCACTGTGATCAGAAAAGCATGAAATTCATTCCTCTCGTCCGCCTGTTTGCTTTTATCTTCCCTCTGGCTATAGAGGCGGAAAGGGCTTCCCGGCTCCTGTTTGAAGTCTGAAATGACAGTCATTACAGGCTGCTGCAGTTTTTCAATCTGGGAACATCAGAATGGAGCGTCAGAAATGAGTGCTTTGAGCTCTGACACCCATAATACACACAAACTATTACAGTCAGATTCACACGGACCCGTCTGAAAACATCCGAGATCTGCGTCCACGTAGGATCGGCAGGATTGTTGGAAAGATGGCAAACGTTCCCTGGAATACTGGAGTCTGATTATGTAATGGCACCATTATTATATAATATTGCATAATGACACCGAACTGTATTAGCGATTGTTACGTTAAACTGATTTTCTACCGTATTTCACTCCACAGTCTCTCCTCTCAGAAAATCTTTTACACTCAAATGTAATAAGCAGCATGATTTTGTCATTATCACAAAAAAAAGATACAAGTGTATTGCAATTATGCAAACCTAAAGTAAAGAGTTGAAAAATATATATATATATAATATATATATATAATAAATATAAAATGTATATAAAACACACACACATTACAAAACAAAATATAATGACAATAGAAATGTATAATATATATATATAGGCTATATAAAACTTTTTTAAAAATGTTTAACTTTTTTTTACTTTTATAAATTTTTTATTTCTTTTCTTTTATTTTTTTTGTACTTTTATAAATTAAAAAGTAAATTTTTAAGTTTTAAAAATTAACACACAATTTAATTAAAATATTAATTATTTATAATATACTATAACATTTACAGATCAGACTAAATATATAAATAAACATTTTTAGTAGTTTAATTTAGTAGTTTTGTGTTTAATTTAATACCAGTAGTTAAAAATATAATGACAATAGAAATGTATTATATATATATGTATATATATATATATATAAACGGTTTATATTATTTTTTTTACATTTATATATGTATTAAAAATTATATATAACATAATTTAATTATAATATTGTTTTCTTTTTATTATTTATAACATACTATAAAATTTACAGATCATACTAAATATATAAATAAAAATTTGTAGTAGTTTAATTTAGTAGTTTGGTGTTAGAAAGCGGAACTACAAAAAAAGCATGTTTTCAAATCTTTGTAAACGCCACTTTTGCACGCCACGCCTCCTTCAACTCAAAAACCAATCACAAACACAGCTCTTACGGTCTATAAAAGTGAAGACATGTCTCAGTAGTTTCAATAAAAAGTCTAATATATTAGGAATACCTGTGACCTGAACCCAAATATAAACCCAAACATTCCATCAGATTCCTCCAGCTTGTAAAAACACTGCCGATATATTCACCCTTTTTTACACCGCTGTCTGTTTCTTTGTATTTTGGCAAGCTTTAACTTCCCATTTACCGTGTGTGAGTGAATAAGATCAATGCATTACGCAGCGATCAGGGCTGAGGATGTTTTACACGGTGACCTTGTGTTTAACAACCATCACGCTTTTGCTATCAGTGCAAATGACTCAATTAAAGCAGACAATTACTGCACATAATGACTGAATATGAAAAGCAATTTAAGGGGCCCTTGGCTTTTGGGGGTCCAAGGTGATTGCCGACCTTTGCCTGATGGGTAAGTCCGCCTCTGATGAGTGCATGTGAGATGAACACAGGAAATTATTCATTTTAATCTATGGAACAGCATGTTATCCTGTTAAACTGCCTAAATCTGTGCAAAACGTGTCAAGAATGTGTGCAGGTCACATTTCACCCCAAAATAAAAAGAAACAAACTACATAAATTACCTTATTAATAGAAAATAAATAAGATCTCTTTTTTTTGCATTCATGCCAATGAAGCCCATTTTCCCCATACATTCATTAACATAATACAAAACAACCTCATTGTCATTACTGTAATGCAAAATACTAAGAATTACTGTATTACGAATATTGTCAGACCTGCGATAAATTGTTTTTGTTCCTCTATTGTCGATTAGGATAAAAGCAATGGCTAAGGGCATAAACGTAAATGTTATAGGTTTCGTATTTTAAAAATAAATGTAAAATAAAATAAATGTTAGTGGTTTAAATGTAAGTAAATGTAATGAACAAAAAAAACTCTTGATATGTGACGGAAATGAAAATAATTTTTTGCATTAAAAATAAATAAAAAATCTTAGTGGTTCTTAAAAATTGTAAATAAAACATACACACACACACACACACACACACACACGTATATATATATAAAATGTAGTAAATGTCTTACAGAAATAATGTCACAGAAATAATGGAAAATACAAAAAACCTCAATATATGACAGCAATGAAAATGATTTTTTTGGATTAACAATAAATTAAAAATCTAAAAGGCTCTAAAAATCTATTATATAATGAACAAATGTATATAAATGTAATATAAATGTATTGCAGTAATGAAAATCACCCTTTTTCACACAAAAAATATTCATTAAAAATACATTTAAAATCTTATCTGTTCAAAAAATGTGCAAATAATAAACAAAAATAAATAAACGTAAATCTATTTCAGTAGTACAAAAAAAAACTGGATATGAATGAAAATCATATTTTGCATTAAAAATAAATTTTTACATCTAAAAGGTTAAAAAAAGGACTATATAAAGAATAAAAATGTATGGTTTTATTATTTTTTCTTTTGATTTTGGGGGTGAAATGTGACCTGGTGATTCGCCTCATCACTGTTCTCATTCATTAATAACATCTTTCTGTCTGAATTATTTGGACCCTACACGTGTCGTCTCGTCTCCTCATAACACAGTTGTTTTAAGCAGGTTTCTGGGAGCCTGCAGCTCGACCCAGGAGACGGTGGCGTGAAACTGCTGCGTGTGCGTCTTCACAGAAGCGGGGGAGGATCGAGGCGCTTGTGTGTCCTCAGCAAAACTGAGATCATCAGCCCCGAAAGACACGCCACAATTGATCAAACCCTCAACGGCTGGCAAACAAAACCAGGGTTTATGAGCGTGGATTATGAAGGTGAGCGTATCAAACATCTTGACAGATCCCTCCCAGCTGATTAATGATGCGACGTCAGACTCAATTCTGCAAATCGGTTCTTTCAAACTGTTCGTTTCAATGAACTGGTCTAAAAAGTCGACGGCGTGGCATATTAAATGCTCTATATATAATAATGCTAAATGTAGGCACATTTAATTCATATCCTGATCTGCTGCTCCAACAGGGAAACTGGATTGAAAATGAAAATTACAACTGGAAATAATGGCAATTAAAAAAACAAATGACAATATGACAGTAATTAAAATTGTATTTTTTGCATTAAAAATAAATTTTAAAAACTTGTCCTTAAAAAAAATTGTATATAATAAACAAATAAATATAAATGTAATGTAAATGCATTGCAGTAATGAAAGTCACCTTTGGGAATAATGGGGCGGGGGTGAACTCTGGATGAAAATAATTCATATTCATAACCATTGAGAATAATAGGAATTACAAAAAATAATAATCTAGATATGACAGTAAAGATTTTTTTCACCCACTAAAACTGAATTAAAAATCTTAATGGTTCTAAAAAATATAAGCATATAATAAACAAATAGATATAAATGTAATGTACATGTGCTGCAGTAATAAAAAAAAAAATCACCTTTGGGAATAATGGGAAATAATAATAAAAAAAAAACCCTCTGCATATTACAGTAATGAAAATCAAACTTTTTTGCACTAAAAATGAATTAAAAATCTTAATGGTTCTAAAAAGTATTAGTATATAATAAACAAACAGATATAAATGTAATGTAAATGTATTGCAGTAATGAAAATCACCTTTGGGAATAATAAGAACTACAAAAAAAAGCATATTACAGTAAAAAAAGAACAAATAACAAATCTTAATGGTTCTGGCAAAAAATAGATGTAAATGTAATGTAAATGTATTACATTGAAAATCACCATTAGGAATAAAATTAATTAAATTAATTTGTAGTACAGTAGGTTATTTTATCTCTCATGAGCTGAAATGTGTTTTTTTTTCATCAGGACTAAAGAGAATTTTAATCAAGAAATTAGTTGTATTTAGTTTGATCTTTTATTTGAGCTTCACTGGCTGTATAAAAGTACATGAACATTTATTTTCCTTTAGAAAATCCAACAAATACAGACTGTGCAACATTCAAGTAATCAAACTGGAGCAACATAATCGTCGCAAGTACAAAAGAACTTGATTTAGTGACACACTTGCACTCTTTTTGGAGATTTGTGTTTCATAATTAAACACAAGAAACGGAGTTGCATGAGGTGGATGGACGCAGGTGTTGAAGATCATTTATATATAACTTAAAAATGAAATGAAATTAGAAATGTTGAAATAAAATAAGCTGAAGTATTAAAATTAATACATAAATAAAAATAAATAAATAAATACATTTAAATAAATTAAAACTAAATAGAAATAATCATAAAAAGACAAAATATATAAAAAAAAAAATTATACCAAAATTACTAAAACTGAAAATATAAAAAAATAAAAAGCTAATTCAAAATACTAAAATAACACTGTCAGAAATATGTTCCATCAAGTCCAGACTTTTGATTCACAGTGGACTCTGTCCAAAACCTAGTGAGTTGCCTACATAGGCAGCTACCTTCTGAGGGAGCATCATCACAGAACCTCATATGTCAGTAATCTGGATGCTCTATATATATAGTTTACACAAAGTGCACAGAAAACCACACATGATTGATTTCTAAAGAGGCTGATGCTGACATGCCGCTATGCTAATGACACAACACTCTAATAATAAGCATTAAAGAATACATCACACACACAAAGATTGGGTAAAACGGTCTACTTTAAATTAGACCAAAGCCATTTTAATTATATTTTTCAACACTGCTTCGTTCACAAACTTAACTTCTATTATTTTTTAAATGATTATGTGTTTGCGTTCTTTGCGGATGTGATTTGATCCTCAGAATTTGTCTGAAATCAGAAGTGCACTGAAATCCTGTCTATGTAAGGTTTTGTACCGGAGCCTCAGACTCCAGCTGAGCTCAGACTGTCTGAAATGAATCCCAACATCCTCCGGCAGCTTGTTTTTCCTACCGACCCGCAAAATCGACTGATCCTTAAGCGATCCCTGATTGGATCCGGAGGTTTAATTGAGAGCTCACCGATACGGACTGATTCCTGAAGGCCTGGATACAGGCGATGCTCTTCATGTAGTACTCGGGGCTCCTGTTGCCGAGCAACTGCTCAATCCTGTAGGTCAGCTGCTGGCATGCTGTCAAGGTTACAAAACGATTATCAAAGCGACCGTGCTAACAACAAAACCTGCAGCTAACATTCAGAAACAACACAAATCATTTAACGCCGAGCGACTATTCAGTGTCTCAGAGTATCTTTCAGTCTTTAGCGAGGCCTTACAGACATGCCAGGAGCAGTAATAGTGCATTTACATTACAGCATGTTTAATAGTAGACGCTTGTGAAGGTTGAGGAGTGAGAGTAGAAAAGAAGATGAAACCGAACAATCAAATCTCACCCTGGTCTTCTGTCGAACCAGCGTGCAGAAAAGAGAGAGCGTCTGTTAAAGTGCGATACTTCACACGGTACTGAAGTCAGAGTGAATACATGTTCCTGGACTTATTGTACTCTGAAAGAACTTTTTCTGCTGACGCAAGCTCTGTCCTACATTTTTTTTCCTATTTAATACCCTTTTCACTCTGAAATACGTCGTGTTACGTACAAAATGGATTGTGGAAGGTATTTTACATTGACTTTAAGACTGAAATGTTTTATAAATTTTAAGGAAAAGCATTAATAAAAAAAACTAATAAATATAAAAATGATATATTACACTATTATACAAAAGTTAGGATTTTATGTTTTGGAAAAAAAGTCTCTTCTGCTCAGCAGGGCTGCATTTATTTGATTAAAAATACTGTAAAAATAGTGAAATATTATTACAAATTAAATTAAGTGTTTTCTGTGTGAATACATTTTAAACTGTAATTTATTTCTGTGATCAAAGCTGTATTTTCAGCATCATTACTCCAGTCTTCAGTGTCACATGATCTTCAGAAATCATTCTAATATTCTGATTTGCTGCTCGAGAAACATTTCTGATTATTATCAGTGTTGAAAACAGTTGTGATGCTTCATATTTTTATGGAAACCTTTTTTCAGGATTCTTTGATGAACAGAACGTTCAAAAGAACAGCATTTATTTGAAATCAAAATCTTTAGCAACATTATAAATGTCTTTACTGTCACTTCTGATCAATTTAATGCATCCTTCATGAATAAAAGTATTCATTTCTTTCAAAATGACCCAAACCTTTGAATGGTAGTGTATATAAATATAAACGTAAAATATCTTGTCATTTTAATCTGAGTGATGTACATGTAATGTACCGATGTGAAGTTTCCCTCCGTAATCTCGGCCAGGTTAAACTCTGTCACTTCATCCATTTTGACTTTCTTCGCATCTGGTTCGTCAGCACTGATAAAGACACACAACAGCAATTAATACGAACTAATCTCAGATTATGAACAGTAAAAATGCAAGAAAGAGCAGCCTCAAATGTATGATGACATCAATGACACTGGAAACACACTCTAGGAGTGGGTGGTGCTTAAATCCTTTGTTACACACCCCTCTGGAATACTTCATTCTGATTGGTCAATCACAAAATAAACCCCTCCCATAAGGTTTGCATTACTGTGTGTTTCTTCAGGTTTTATGAAGGTAAACTTAAGACTTTTTTTTAAGACCAAGTAAAGAAAATGTAAGAAATAAATGTAAGGGGACAAAGAAATTAACAAAAAAAAATAAGTGCGTTTACAATTAAAACAAGAACAAATGTCTTCCAAAAGGGTTAGAAAAGAGCTTAATTAAAAGGGAAAACAAGTTGATTTTTCTGACCCCATTATCACGTTAGTTTCTATTTTCAGCATAAACATACTTAATTTTGCTAAATTTCTCAGAAAACAAGACTTCATATTTATCGTCATTTTGCATCTCAAGTAAATGTATATTGATTTAAGCATGTTTAGATATACTGGAAAACAACACAAAACTGCAGAGAAAGATGTTCATTTTTTGCAGTGCATGCATCATTTAATGCCTCGACTTTATCAATTTAAGACTTCCTGTTCTGAATTAAGACCTTTTTGAGGTTTCAATTAGTGGAAGAGCAAATTAGGACTTTTTAAGGCCTGCAGAAACCTTACTGAGAACAGAAAACCAGCTGTGCAAATATGTGACCCTGGACCACAAAACCAGTCATAGGGGACATAAGGGAAGATTTATGCATCATCATTAATGTATGGTTTGTTAGGATAGGACAATATTTGACAAGATGATTTTCTCAGTATTTTGATTTTTTTGCACCCTCAGATTCCAGATTTTCAAATAGTTGCATCAATGGAAAGCTTATTTATTCAGCTTTCAGCTGATGTATAAATCTCAATTTCTAAAAATTGACCCTTATGACTGGTTTTGTGGTCCAGGGTCACATATTTTGTATTAAAGATGAATAGTTTTGTTGTATGTATGCAGCATGCAGCAGTGGCGCTGTCCGCTCTGATTCTCCCTCGACAGTCTAAAGATGGCAGCGATTGTGCGTAATGCTTACGATCGTTGCAGCAACCCTCAAGTGGGCGCCGCTTTTCTCTGCATAAAGGAGAAATATGAAGTATGTGGATTCACATCAAACAGAAAACACACTATACATGATTCATCTTCAGTATGTTGCACACCAGAGCCACTCCTCATGTCTCTTGTCCTCAGTGTCTGCTGTACGTGCAGCTGCCGTTTATGGAGGATCTCCGACAGTTCACTTTCCCAGTGTTGGACAACAACAAGAAGTTCACGCCTTCAGGTTGGTCCTCACATAACCACCCTCAAAACAGGAGCCGGTTTCTAGCAGATGTGTATACAGCTCACCTGTATTCATTGAATGCTGCACCATTATCCTGCATCAGCAATTTCTTTGGTCTTCTTTTGGTTTCTGCAGGTCTTAAAAAGTCTTAATTTGCCCTTCTACAAATTAAGGCCCCAAAAGGTCTCAAATCATAGCAGAAAGTCTTAAACTCATAATTCAGTAATGGCATTAAATGTTGCATGCATTGCATTAAATTTAATATCTTTGTCAGTATTTTTATTTTGCTTTCCAATACAAATATCATTAAATGCAAAATCAAGTCTTGTTTTTTTTTTGTTTTTTGAGAAATTTATCAAAAGGAAGCGAGTTTATGATAAAACGAGAACAAATATCTGTCAATGGGGAATGAACTTGATTTCATTTTGAATTAAGTAGATTTTTTTTTCTGAGCCCATTAGTAGATATTTGTCCTTTTTCATCATAAATTCACTTCCTTTTGATAAATTTCTCAGGAAAAAAGACGACTTATCATGTGTCGTGTTTGCATTTTGATTTAAAAAAAAAATGTTTAGACATGCACTGGGAAACGAGACAAAAATACTGAGGAAGAGCAGCAGTTTTGTGCAGTGTGTTCAGAAGATACAGTAAAAGTTAGTTCCATATTCTAGTTAAGCTATTTTTGGTAAAAAGTGATGGAGATCAGTTAGAAGTTGTATTTGCAAACTTTGAAATGCTGCCAATTCAACTCATTGTGTTTCTCCTTAGACATTGTGCTTATTCCTTACATTTTCTTTAATTGGTCTTGAAGTCTTGAATTTGCCTTCATGAAACTTACAGAAAGCCCGTCTTCTGAGGCACATCCAGACTAAAGGAGACGAATGTTGATGCTGTTGGTTGACTGTGATGGTCTCTGTGTGAATGTCTCTGGTCAGAGTCTCGGCTGTCAGCCGTGGACGCGCTGATCGACTCCATGATGCTGGTGGAAAAAGATGATGATGGAGAGAGCGTGGACGTCTTCAAAGTCAACCACATTCCAAACCCACAGTTCCAGAGTCTTTTCCAGGCATGAATGTTTCTCTGTTTTTATCAGCCTGACAATATTTGATGCAGTCATAAAAGTCAAATACATTTGCATTATGCATTTAGCTGACGCTTGTATGCAAACTGACTTACAAAAGAGGAGCAAAAGCAATTCATAGATTCAGAACGTTGAATGTAAATAGTAAAAAACAGTTCTAGCTAAAAAAAAAAAAAATCAAGGATTTTCACACTAAATAAACTCAAGGAAGAATAATATTTAAGCATTTTCATTCGTATGCATAAATGTAACGATACATAGTCATAAACAAAAAATATTTACCTATTTATTTTGGTTACACTTACAATGAGTAGATCCTTCAATAGCTAATATAAACAAAAATTAATAATACCTTTACAGAATTTATTCATCTAGGTGAAAATTAATTTAAACATATACTGTGATTTATTAGTTAATACATCTTGAAAATACACGAACACTTACTAATAAACAAATATTTAAGTATTTTCAAGTTGTGTAAATTGATGAACCATAGTATATGTATAAATTAATTTTAACCTAGAATAATAAATGTTTTTCATTGTTAGTTCATAATATTAAAAGTTTGGAGTCAGTAGAATTTGTTTTTTAAATGTTTTTGAAAGAAGTCTCTTCTGCTCACCAAGGTTGCATTTATTGAATCAAAAATACAGTAAAAACAGTAATATTGTGAAATGTTATTACAATTTCAAATAACTGTTTCCTATGTGAATATATTGTAAAATATAATTTATTTCTGTGATCTGCAGCTGTATTTTCAGCAACATTACTCCAGTCTTCAGTGTCACATGATCTTCAGAAATCATTCTAATATGCTGATTTGCTGCTCAAGACACATTTCTGATTATTATCAATGTTGAAAACAGCTCAATATATTACGCAGACACCATGATGTACTCCCATTCAAAAGTTTGGGGTATGCGTTTTTAATAAAAATTAATGCTTTTATTTAGCAAATATGCATTAAATTGATCAAAAATAACAGTAAAGACATTTATAATGTTACAAAAGATTCTATTTTTTTTTTTAAAGCTTTTCTTTTGAAATTTCTATTCATCAAAGAATCCTGAAAAAAGTTTCCACAAAATATTAAGCAGCAAAAACATTGATAATAGTAAGAAACATTATTAATAACTGAGCACCAATAATAATTGAGCAGTAAATCAGCTACTTCTTCAGAAATCATTCTAATATGCTGATTTGCTGCTCAAGACACATTTCTGATTATTATCAGTGTTGAAAACAGCTCAATATATTACGCAGACACCATGATGTACTCCCATTCAAAAGTTTGGGGTATGCGTTTTTAATAAAAATTAATGCTTTTATTTAGCAAATATGCATTAAATTGATCAAAAATAACAGTAAAGACATTTATAATGTTACAAAAGATTCTATTTTTTTTTTTTTAAAGCTTTTCTTTTGAACTTTCTATTCATCAAAGAATCCTGAAAAAAGTTTCCGCAAAATATTAAGCAGCAAAAATTCAAAAGTTTGGGGTATGCGTTTTTAATAAAAATGAATGCTTTTATTTAGCAAATATGCATTAAATTGATCAAAAATGACAGTAAAGACATTTATAATGTTACAAAAGATTCTATTTTTTTTTTTAAAGCTTTTCTTTTGAAATTTCTATTCATCAAAGAATCCTGAAAAAAGTTTCCACAAAATATTAAGCAGCAAAAACATTGATAATAGTAAGAAACATTATTAATAACTGAGCACCAATAATAATTGAGCAGTAAATCAGCTACTCAAGAAACATTTCTATTCTTATCAGTGTTGAAAACAGTTGCGCTGCTTTTTGTTGAAACTTAATTCTAGAAATAGAAATCTTTGTAACATTATAAATGTCTTTAATGTCACCTTTGAAGAAGTTAGTGCATCCTTGCTGAGCCCAGACCTTACAGATACTGAGCCCTAGTGTTTATTCACCCTCACATCTCCTCTCTCTGTCCTTCAGTACTACAGTGATTCAGGTGTGTGACACTGGCTGTGAAATCCGTGTGTCTCGGCAGTGGCTCTCATTGATCTTTTCTTGGCTCGCGTCCTCAGTGCTTGCATCACCGCGGTGTGAATCCTGACGATCCCCTGCTGCATGTAGAGCCTGAAGAGGCTGAAGAGGGATCTAGAGCGTCCCCAGGATGTGTCGGCCCGCTGCCAGGCCCCTCTGCAAGACGTCAAGACCAAGTTCCCTCTGAAAGTGGTGGTGAAAAAGAAGGAGCAGAAGACAAGTGCAGACGTGTTCGGCAGCAGGTGAGAATGGAGCTGTGGATGAAGTGCTACATGACTTCCAGCATATACATGTCAACCGGTAGAGATTGTGGGAGACATATGTGACCCTGGAGCACAAAAGCAGTCTTAAGTCACTGGGGTATATTTGTAGCAATAGCCAAAAATACATTGTATGGGTCAAAATTATTGATTTTTTTTTTTTTACCAAGAATCATTAAGACATTAAGTAAAGATCATGTTCCATGAGGATATTTTGTAAATTTCCTACCGTAAATATATATATTATATTATATATATTAATCCAAAATTAAGTTTTGATATATTTACAGTAAGAAATTTACAAAATATCTTCATGGAACATGATCTTTACTTAATATCCTATGTGCCCCAGGGTCACATATTACACTACTGTTCAACAGTTTGAGGTCAGCTAATTGTTTTTTTTTTATAAATTAATATAAAACATTATTAAGTAAGGATGCATTAAATTGATCAAACGTGACAGTAAAAACATTTATAATATTTATAAAATATTTCCATTTCAAATAAATGCTGTTCTTTTGAACTTTCTATTCATCTGTGAATCCTGAAAAAATAAAAAGCATCACGGTTTCCACAAAAATATTTGGCAGCACAACTGTTTCCAACATGGATAATAATCATAAATGTTTCTCGAGCAGCAAATCAGCATATTATTATGATTTCTGAAGATCATGTGACACTGAAGACTGGAG
>NW_015555810.1:583550-591489 GCF_001515605.1 Sinocyclocheilus anshuiensis
AGTAGTATTTTCTTTTAAAACTTTGAAAAATTAAAGTTGTAAAAAAAAATTTTTTTTTTTTTTTTACCAAGAATCATTAAGACATTAAGTAAAGATCATGTTCCATGAGGATATTTTGTAAATTTCCTACCGTAAATATATATATTATATTATATATATTAATCCAAAATTAAGTTTTGATATATTTACAGTAAGAAATTTACAAAATATCTTCATGGAACATGATCTTTACTTAATATCCTAATGATTTTTGGCATAAAAGAAAAATGGATAATTTTGACCCATACAATGTATTGTTTGTTGGCTATTGCTACAAATATACCCCAGCGACTTAAGACTGCTTTTGTGCCCCAGGGTCACATATTACACTACTGTTCAACAGTTTGAGGTCAGCTAATTGTTTTTTTTTTATAAATTAATATAAAACATTATTAAGTAAGGATGCATTAAATTGATCAAACGTGACAGTAAAAACATTTATAATATTTATAAAATATTTCCATTTCAAATAAATGCTGTTCTTTTGAACTTTCTATTCATCTGTGAATCCTGAAAAAATAAAAAGCATCACGGTTTCCACAAAAATATTTGGCAGCACAACTGTTTCCAACATGGATAATAATCATAAATGTTTCTCGAGCAGCAAATCAGCATATTATTATGATTTCTGAAGATCATGTGACACTGAAGACTGGAGTAATGATGCTGAAAATACAGCTTTGATCACAGAAATATATTACAGTTTAAAATATACCGACACATAAAGAACTTATTTAAAATTGTAAAAATATTTCACTATTTTTACAGTACAAATAAATTTAAAAAATATAAAATATTTTTCAAAAACATAAAAAATCATACCAACCCCAAACTTTTGAACAGTAGTGTAAATACAGAATATACTATCAACATAATAATTTGAGTGAGAAATGGACATGAATATTAGAATGCCACGTTTGATTAGTTACTGATAAATATTCTTAATTTCATATTATATTACTTTTTTCAAAACCCTAATACTTTGCTAATTTCCAGGTTGAAATGAAAATCATTTTAGATGCGCCCTCAGCCTTTTTGTCACTACAGCATGTATTCAAACATCACAATTACTGATAATTACTGAACTGATTATAGCAAATTCACAGAGGAACTCACCTCATCATCTCTGGGAGCAAAAACTTTGCAACTTTGACAACTTGGCTTCCCATAAACTGATGACGATGAATCTGCATCAAACAGACAAATAAACATCTGTCACTGTACATTATTATGGGAAAAACAAGGCAAAACACATCAGTACAGTACAAAATGCTGAAATTTACACATATAATGAAGCTTTTCTGTAAAACTACTTGATTTTGGGGTATGTGCTTAAATAATCGTCATACTGACCACACAATTTGTTATCGGTAGCTTCCTATTTTGTAATATCGGGGTTCTCACACTCTTTTCAAGTTGTAGAGAGATTTCATAAACATTGCACTCACAAAGCTTAGTATAACAAGATCTTGTAGTCACTATAGAATCTAGATATTTCAGGTAAGCCCGTAAGATAAAATGCACTCGTTTGAAAAGAGCGCCATCTACTGTTTAGTGAAGCCAAGCACAGAAAAACATTTCCCATCAGACTTATATTTCATCTGGTCCTCGTCCACCTTAGAAAATGGCACAATGTAACGGAAACCTGTAAGAAGCAGAAAGTTTTTGTTTTTTTAGTCACATTTATTTATTTAGCAGTTTCTACAATATAGACTGTGCCAAAACAGCTTCACACAAATAAACAGATAAAGAACAGTTAATGTTGCAGAATTCATCAATTATAAAACAAAAACAATTTCAGCTGTAAAGCAGCTCTACATAGTATAGTATATATATTTATTCAAAGGCAATTTTCATGGCAAAAACAATTTAAAAAATAACAAATACAATAAAAACCAGCAAACAAACAAGTTATATCACACAAGATTTTTTACACTAACATGTGATAAAAATTCTAAAACTTTTCCTGGCAACATTTTTACTAAATAACTCTTTAAGTGAGTTCACTTCATAAAAGAGTTTTCTCTGTACATTAAAAGCTGGACAGTCCAATAAAATATGTTTAACAGAAAGGGGAACCTTGCAAAACATACATTGAGTAGGGTCTTCACCTTTAAGCAAAAATGCATGAGTCAGTCTTGTATGACCTATGCGACATCTGGTAAATACCACTTGATCTAATCTAGTTTTAAAAGAGATTAAAAATCAGTTTGAAATATCCGGATGTATTTCATGTAATTTAAGCAGCTCTACAGAAGACAATAGTGTCATTATTCAACTCAATTTAGTTTCAGTCAGCATTTCTACAAGTTTGTAAAAAAAAGTAAATTTAAGACTTTTTAAGATCAAGTAAAGAAATTGTTAGGAAAAAATGGACGGGAACACAATACATCAATATGTTGTCTAAATGTAAATGTCTAGGGAGCAGAAAGTTGCATTAGCAACACTTCAAAGTTTGAAAATACAAGTTTCTGTGAAACTGATCAAAATGAAGTGAGTTTATGACTAAAAAGAAAAATCAACTTAATTCAACGGGAAAACAAGTTTTCAATCCCCATTGACAGATATTTGCTCTTAAGCATAAACTCACTTAATTTTGTTCAGTTTCTCATAAAACAAGACTTCATATCTTCATTTTGCATCTGAAGTAAATTTAAGGATGTTTAGATATTTGTATTGGAAATCAAGACAAAAATACTGAAGACGATATTAATTTTCAGCAAAGCCATGCCATGCCATTAGCAATTTAAGGCTTTCTGCTCCTATTTGTGACCCTGCAGCACAAAAGCAGTCTTAAGTCGCTGGGGTATATTTGTAGCAATAGCCAACAATACATTGTATGGGTCAAAATTATTGATTTTTCTTTTTTCAAATAGTTGTATTTCTGCCAAATATTGTTTATCCTAACAAAGCTTATGTATTCAGTTTTCAGATGATGTATAAATCTCAATTTCGAAAAATTGACACTTAAGACTGGTTTTGTGGTCTAGGGTCACATTTAAGACCTTTTTAGGGCTTTAATTTGTGGAAGGGTGAATTTTTAATAAGACCTTTGTAAGACCCAAAGAAATTCAATAACAGTTTGGTCTCATCTGATAGTGTCAGTGTAGTTAAACTGAAAATATGACTGAATATTGTCTTTTGAAACCCCACTTTAACAGGGAAACAACCACGACTCTTCACAAAACAACTGATGTGGCCCAAATCTGATGCTGTTATGAAATCACAGTTAATGAGGCATTTTTAATCTTTCTTCTGCACCTTGGATAGTGTTGTCCTTCTGTACTTCAGTTTGGTCATCATCGTTCAGGCAGTAAACCGTTTCCTTCTTGACGTCGTCTCTCTGGTGACTCTGAGCATCTACTATGGCCCAGGACTTCTTCACCTTCTCCTCCGTCACCTTACGAGAACCAACACCACCCTGGACCACAAAACCAGGGTCATCATAAGTGTCAATTTTTCGAAACTGAGATTTATACATCATCTGAAAGCTGAATAGACAAGATTTCCATTGATGTATGGTTTGTTAGGATCGGACAATATTCGGTCGAGATACAACTATTTGAAAATCTGGAATCTGAGGATGCAAAAAAATCTAAATATTGAGAAAATCGCCTTTAAAGTTGTCCAAATGAAGTTCTTAGCAATGCATTATACCCCAGCGACTTAAGACTGCTTTTGTGCTCCAGGGTCACATATAATCAATGGTGGGGCCAGTGAACATGAAAAAAAAAAAAGGGGTAAAAAAAATTTTGGCCTGCGAGTAAAAAAAAATCGTTTTACTTTTGCACCTTGTTTTGATTATCAGTTATCAGTATGTGTTTCTTACAAGAACTGCAGGGTGATACCAGCTTTCTTCAAATTCTCAATGATAATGTCCAGCTGATCTTCTGAGGTCTGGACGTTCAGATCCGTCAGCAGGACGATGTTCAGACGCTCGAACTTCTTCCCCCTAAAACGACAATAAAGAGTGTGACAGCAACATTGAAACTTCTCAATTGCCTTTAAATAAACAGAAAAATGTGTGACAAAAGTTCTCACATGGTTTCCTCCTGCAAAAGGTCCATGCAAACGACCCGAGCATCAAGCCCTGATTAATCAGTCAAGGACTTTACATAGTAGCATGAACATGTGACATCAACAAAAAATAATATTATTAAATTAGATCAGAGATTCACAAACTTTTTTTCTCAGCTGAACCCATTTGATGTGAAATATTTAAATTTTAAGATAATATTTCAATAATTTAACAACACATTCACAATTCGCTGATGGGGTTAATGGTCATATGGCATGCGAATAAACAAATAAAAATATTTCTTATAAAATAAATAAATAATTTTTAATTTTTTTTTCATAGTTTTTGTTTTTAAATTATTTACATTAATTTTATATGTTATATTATATGATATGTTTCAAGAATTGTACCAACACTTGAAGGAATAATTCACCCAAAAATGAAAAGTTGCTGAAAATGTGATCACCCTCAGGCCATCCAAGATTAGGATGAGTTTGTTTCTTCATCAGATTTGGAGAAATGTAGAATTGCATCGGTGAACAAATCCAGCATTAAGACGTTTTTAACTTCAAGCCATTGTTTCAGACTAAAATACGAGTCCATAATCCATAATAACGCTTCCTCCCGTGAAAAAGTCCATCTCCTGTTGTCTCTCACGTCAAAATCCAGCTACATACTATATTTGTTCAGAGCTGTTTAGGCTTGTAAACGCTGCTTGATCTGTGCAGATTTCTCTCCTGATTCAGACCAGACCACTTTTTCACTGGAGGAAGCAGTTATTATGGATTATGGATTTTTATGGATATTTTAGCTGGAAGCGACGGTTTGAAGTTAATAATGAATTTATTACAAACAGCTTTCCACTTCAATAGAGTGGATTATTGTGATGTTTTTATCAGCTGTTTGGACTGTCATTCTGACGGCACCCATTCACTGCAGAGCATCCATTGCTGTGCAAATGATGCAATGCTATATTTCTCCAAATCTGATGAAGATACAAACTCATCTACATCTTGGATGGCCTGAGGGTGAGTAAATATTCAGCACAATATAATTTTTGTGTGAACTATTCCTTTAACCGATTGCCTTGTGAGATCTATAACGTGTATTGTTGTCTTATCAACATTTGTAGGGTAACTGGAAGGATACAGTCCGCTTGCTGACGACCAGGTTGCAGTTTGCTCTCAATGTCCTCAAGCAGCTCAAAATCAGGCGTCATGAGGTGACGGTGAACCGTGATGTTCTCATACTGGCCGTCTTTGGCCAGACGGTTCTTAGTGCTGTCGGTACCAAACGGCACCAAACCCACCTCATCCTTATTCTCAGCAAACACCTGAAATATAGAGGACGTCAATCAAGCGCTTGCTGCAAAACAGTTGTTATCAGGGTTCCTACACATTTTCCATTTAAAAAATCCATACTTTTCCAGACTCAAATATCCAAACCTCTCAGTTGATTTTCAGGCCATATTTAACATAAATGGTTCATACTGCATTATTTTCATTGGTATATAGTACAGTCATCTGTAAATATTGTTTATTTTCTCAGGGTTTTGTTCTTCATTGATTTTCTAGCATACATACATACAGACTTTTGCATGCACACAAGAAACTTTTTCATGCCCTCGAGAAACTATTCACAAGTGCATGGGAATATTTTGCATATGCTTACACGTTACATTTTCTAGTTTTATATGCTATAACACATTTCCTTTGTGCGTCACTGCCATCTTACTATGAAGAAACGAGAGCATGGATGCATATGAATTAATAGAGATTTATTTGCTCAAAATTTGTAGTAGTACCTCTGATATCAAGGCCTAATGTCCAATTTAATGCATCCTCTGTGGTGGCAGACAAACCATGACACGAAATGGGCTGAGTTGTATATCTCACAATTCTGACTTCATAACTCGCAATTGCGAGTTTATATCTCACAATTCTGAGAAAAAAAGTCAGAATTGCGAGTTTGTATCACGCAATTCTGAAAGAAGCAAGGTAAAAAAGAAGCATCAAAATATATTTTCATGCATCAGAGGATTAATAACTCAGTGAGCAAGCGAAAGGGAAAACATATTGTTTAATATACCTTTCCTACAACATTTTTTTTCTTCAGCTAATTAATTGTAAGTCATCTGCGAAATTCCTACATTATAAATTCTTCAAAGGGTGCTCAACACGTGTTTTGTTTTGCAGATCACAACAGACACACAAACCAGACATGATAATACATATTAATTTTATTCTCTTTTGAGCATCACTGCAAAATAAAAATGTAAGTCAAATGATTAAATAAAAGAGAAACAAAGGAAAAATTAAAACACCGATGAAAATGAAACAGATTTCTCATAATGCATATGATATGCAATGATTTAAAATGTTCTTTGCACTGGTTATGAAAATAATATTTGGGATCATTGTCAGCCTCCATACACACACACACACATAAACACACACTCATAACATTCTGCACATCATCTGCCCCTTTTGTGTTTATTTATTAAATTCTCTCTGGGGTTTGCCATCAATAAAACCACTCGGAGAATATGCAGGGCTTCTCACAACCTCACAAAGAATCTCACAGTTTATTTGCATATATTTATATATGGCTTAAATTTACAGGGGGTTATGAAAAGCCTTTACTCCTGTGCTCTTTCCTTAACCCATCTGCTTTACAGAAAAACATTTGTAATAAAAATAAAACATGCTAACTGTTAAAATAAATACAAGAAAAGAGCAAACAATAAATATTTTAAATACACATCATCTGAAAGCAGAATGTCTGACATACAATATGAAAAAATGCTGTTAAAAACAACTTTGTTGGAGAGCAAGAGACTTAAGTAAAACAAATGATATGAATGAATATTTTAAATGTACGTCTTATGAAAGAATGAATGTCTGACATACAATATGAAAACAGGAAACACTGTTTCGTAAAAAAACAACCTTCTTGGTAAGCAAGAGACTAAATAAGTAACACAAAAGTTTGGCCCAGGATCCAAAATTAAAGGGGTCATATGATGCTGCTAAAAAGAACATTATTTTGTGTATTTGGTGTAATGAAATGTGTTTATGCGGTTTAAGGTTAAAAAAACACATTATTTTCCACATACTGTACATTATTGTTTCTCCTCTATGCCCCGCCTTTCTGAAACGCGTCGATTTTTACAAAGCTCATCGGTCTGAAAAGCGAGGTGTGCTGTGATTGGCCAGCTATCCAGTGCGTTATGATTGGCCGAATACCTCAAGCGTGTGACGGAAATGTTACGCCCCTCACCATACTGTGATGATGCCGTCAGGCACAAGTAATCCACAGCACTCCAGTCCATCAGTTCACATCTGGAGTAGACAAAAGCTGAAACAAATCCATCAAGACATTTTTTACTTCTGGCTATCCTCTATCGTCCTCGATCCATAATATTGCTTTCTCCAGTGAAAAATCTGGTCTCAATCAGGAGAGAAATCTGCACAGATCAAGCACCATTTACAGTCCAAAACAGCTCTAAACAAATATGTGGCTGGATTTTAATGTGAGAGACAACAGGAGATGGACGTTTTCACTGGAGGAAGCGCTATTATGGATTATGAAGCGATGGCTTGAATTTAAAAACATCTTAATGCTGGATTTGTTTCAGCTTTTGTCTTCTCCAGATGTTAACTGATGGACTGGAGTGGTGTGGATTATTGTGATGTTTTTATCAGCTGTTTGGACTCTCATTCTGACGGCACCCATTCACTACAGAGGATCCATTGCTGAGACACTGATGCAATGCTACATTTCTCAGAATCAGATTTTTTCTCAGATTTTATCATTTTAATAAGTGCATCAAAGCTGATACACACACACACACACACACATATATATATATATATATATATA